>NC_081413.1:271390853-271690853 GCF_030272615.1 Cryptomeria japonica
CACAACCAGAACAAAATCTAACTGCATGACTATATACAACCTCATGCGAAAATTTGCAGAGTGTAGCCACGGCCACAAACAGTTAAACAACATAAACAAACCTGCAACCCTACAAGCACATGGGAGGAGAAAATAAGCAGAATATTAAAAAAATGCATTACAAAAAAAAAAAAATTTAAATAAAACGAAAGCTATTTGCAAAAATTTGCACAGCAGATTCCAAAAAAATTCATTACAAAACGAAAAAGAATATAAATATAACCAGAATTTACCTTGCAAATTCAAACCATTCAGGGCTTGAAATTGACAAAGCAGCCTCGAAAATGCCTTGCCATTACAAAACAAAAACACATTTAAATAAAATGAAACCTTACCTTGCAAATTCAAACCATTCACGTTGTCAAACTCACAAAGAACCCCAGTAAAACAGTCACAACGAGAACAAAACCTAACAACCTTATGCAAAAATTTCCAGAGCGAAATATTGCTAGCAACAACAAAACAAATTAGATTTTAGGGTTGCAAGCAGCCATAAAGAACGTCGACATTCGTGCATAGCCTCGGGGATGAAATCATTAAAGGCAGTGTCTCTTTGCAAATAGAGTGCACGCACGGAAATGACCGCAAGCAAGGCACACGTCAACACAAAGTGAAACCCTTTTAACCTACAATAGAATGCACACAAACCAAAAGTGTTCTCATAGCAAGATTATACATCTCACATAGGAAAACATTAAACACAACGTTGCTTCGCAAAATATTTGGTCAGAGTCACACAAATCAAATAACTGACTTTGTGCACATGAAGGCTTTTAATCTCCAAGATAAATAACCACTAACAAATATTCCATGTTTACAACATTAATATATTGTAATTGATGTCTATAATTCTGATTTTGTGACCACCTTATTATATAACATAGTTACGTTCTTTAATTTACTAATAATAAATTCTCATTTTTGAAGTGATGTTGTCTTTAATGTTTTCCTCGCCAGCCAAATCCACAAGTGTATTTAATTTTGTTATTGTATTCATGTCACAGGCCTTTCAAACTGTAAAAATGAATACTTACTTCACAGAGTGTAAGCATTCATGCCCATACTTAAATATGTATCCATGTATATATATAGATATAGATGTATATATATCAGATGTATATGTATACGTGTATGTACATTGATATAGACATGTATAGTTGTATATATACACATGGATATATATATATATATATATACACACACATACTCTAAAATAAATGCAACTAAGCACTTGTCTTGCATAGTGAAAGCTTTGTAAGTTGACTCATTAGTCAATTTCCAAAACTTAAAGTATTGACCTAATTATTAGAAGTTTTTATAATCAGTTAATAGTAAATTCATTATGATTCACAAAAAAAAATGTGATCTACTTAAAGATTTGTTGTATTATTCTTGTATGTTCACTTTTTTTAGTAATGCATTTCCACTCTGTCATTCCAACAAAAAAAAGCCACACTAACACAATCAAATTTCAACAATGGATAGAAGATTGAAAGCAACAGAGAACATCAACAATGTAATTGAAAGCATGTTGCAAGAAAGCAACAAGTTAAAGACCAACCTCAAAAAGATAATTGACGACTACGAACATAAATCACCAAAGGAAACAATAGTAAACCTCTCTACATCTTGTAGTGTTGTAACAACCATACATAGTATTGAATTAGCACCTTTACCAATACCAAGTACTGAACAATTAGGCGATCCAACTGTTATTTTGACATTGGGAGACAAAATATTTAAATGGACTGATAACGAGCTTGGATGGGTTTCTTGGGTTGATCCTGTGTTGTTGTAATTATTCAATCTTTGAAAAGTTACATTCATATTTTGGTTAAGATTTGAAACAAACAGAAGCATCCCATATTTTCAAAGATCTTTGATAACATGAACTCATATGCTCTCAAATATGTAAATCATGATGTCATATTTAATGTTTTTTAAGCTTATCAACATATGATCAATTGTCATTTTCAATGCATGTATCAATCACATTATGATCAATTCATTACCATTTGAAACAAAAATTAAACTGTAACAACGTTACTCTATGCTCAGTTAATTTTTCTCTACTTGTGCATATATACCTTTGATAAGCTTACATCATATTGTGATTGTATTCTGATATTAGAACTACAATTCATCATGCTTATAATTTACTTTTAATTCTCAAAAGGTATATATGTCCAATGGCATCTTCAACAGCCACCTCTAAATCGATAGAGCACTCCACTATTGATAATTTGGTATGCTAAATTATCAAAGCTTTTCAAAATAGAAAGCTTTTATGCTCTTTTTTTGGACAATTCATCTCTCTTTTTCATACCATCCTTTTCATTACCACATGCATCCTTTTTCCATAGCATAGTGCAAAAGTAGATGCACACTCTATAGATAACAAAGCTTGATTACATAGTTTACTAACACATACTTTACATTAACAAGTAAGGAAATATATGAGCTGCTTGACGTTAAAATTAAATCCTCTATATTCATATTATTTTTTGTAGGCAAAAACCCAAGAGTATGTCCCTACCCCTTTTGCAATTCAATCTATCAATGTTGGGGATGACCTTCCTTCAGCATTGCTACAAGTTTTGTCATTTCAGAAAATACAGAACAACACAGATGATACTGACAGACATAAATTAGTGTTATCTGATGACACATACATGCAGTTGGCAATCTTGCCTTCTAAATATGCTACTCTGATAGATTCAGATATTCTAAAATAGGCACAATAGTCTAGTTGTTGAGTTATACATGCCGATACATATGGAACACAAGGTAGGAAATCAACTATGGTTATTAAATACAATATGTTTCATCTTTTTTTAATTCCATTTATGTATAATTAACAGTAATTTAAAAAGAAGTCTTTTGTTTTCACAGGACTATTGTAATATTTAGTTTGGAAGTGAAACAAACTGATTGCCCATTCTTTGGTAAACTAGTATACCTATTCAAAGAACAACAACTAGAAATGATGTCTAAGGACAGACCATCAACATCTAAATGATATCTTCAATTTGCAACTAAATTGCCATCCCCACAAACAACAACTTCTAAAAATATAAGCCCTATCAAAACTTTGAATCCATACCAAAATAAATGGACAATCAAAGAGAGAGTTACTCATAAATGCCCTATTAAGGCATATAGCACAGCCACAAAAATTGACCATGTGTTTAGCTTTGGCATTGTTGATTGTGAGGGCTCTGAAATTAGAATTACATGTTTTGATGAGATATCTAAGTTACACTCTAACCGTGTGGACATAGGTTCACATTATATTATTTCAAAGGGATCTATTAAGGAGGCAAATGCAAGGTACAACAAACTAAAAAGTCATTTAGAAATCACCTTGTCTGATGCATCCATACTGAAACGCTGCACCAACGAAGAACAAGAAGATCAACAAGGTCCTCCTTTCACGCCCATTAGTGAATTGTTTCATCTAACAAATAACATGTTGGTTGACATAATTGGCCTTGTTCTATATGTTGGAGATATCATTCCAATAAACAAGAAAGATGGCAGTCAAACATAGAAACGTGTTGTGAAGATTAATGATCTATCTAATTCAACAATTGACATCAACCTATGGGGTCCAATGGCAGAACAAAAAGGCCTAGAATTGAAAAATATGTTGAGCAATGATAGTGTGATTATCCTAGCTTTGCGTAATGCTCGTGTTGGTTATTTCAATGGGAACCTTATAAACATAACAAGTGCAACCACATTACATATCAACCCAACTTTTCCAGAAGTAGAGCTTCTAACATTAAGAGGAAAGGACCCTTTGGTTGTTGTACCCTTTGTTGCAGAAACTATCCACATAGATGGCAAATATACTAGAATGAAAATTTCTTCAATCCGTGAGTGGATGAGCATCAAACCAGAAACAATTCAGACAACTTTGCTAGTTGTTATGCGCTTTGTAAATGTAAATGACCAAAATTTCTATTACGCAACCTGTCCACTAATAGTCAATGGAAGGCCTTGCAAGAAAAAATGTACACAGCAAGTTGATGATTCTTGGTTCTGCTCTAGATGTCAAATGACTATGCAAGACTGTAATTATAGTTACTTCTTGCCACTAAAGTTACAAGATGCGATAGGTACTCTATGGGCCACTGCATTTGATGAGGGTAGCATTCACTTGGTACACAAAACTACAAAACAACTTTATGCACTACAGAATGATGCAACAACAACATAGACACCTTGTTCAGTGATTAAGAAACTACTATCACATCACTATTCATTCACACTGTTGGTTTCCACTAAGACATATAATTTATAATCAAAGATCAAAGTGACAGTCAATAAAGTCGCTCTTGTTGACTTCAAAGCTGAGTGTCATGCACTACTTGCAGAAATTGGTTGCCTAAGTACACAGACTTATAATTAAAATGCATCTTTTCTAACTATTAAACTTTCAGTTTACAATACAATTATACTATTAGCTAATTTACATATTTAATAGTTTTACATATACAAACAATTACATTTTACGAAGACAAGGCTGCTTCTATAAATATCTATATGTACATTTCTTACATCTATCGATTATCTCTTTCAAAGTTTTTCCTCCTGACATAAGTTATTTGCAGTCATACTCATTACTTTTAAATGTGATGAACTCTATGTTGTTTGCAAAATATTTATACATACATGCACGTATATCATTTTTTTCCTGGTCTAATATCTATTTGTATAACTATACAACACCAAAAATATTCATACTTATAGAATTCTGCACATATACAACTATACTTGTATATGTACATAACTATATATAAGTATTCATAGTTATAGTCTTTTTGATATACACATGTGTAGTTATATATGTGCATATGTTCATATACAAAACTTTGAATTTTTAAATGATATGTATATATACATGTGTATATGTGTGCATACATCTGTATGTATCAGAATTTACTATATTTGTGCATACCTATATTAGAATCATGCTTTTAAAAACAACAAACAACTAAGAACAACAAACAATTATACATATATACACTGATATATATATATATATATACTAATAGTCTTAGTTTTTTTGATATATACATATGTAGTTATATATGTGCATATGTTTGTATGCAGCACTTCGAATATTTAATTCATATGTATACATACATGTGTATGTATCAAAAATTACTATATCTGTGCATACCTATATTACAATGCTACCTTTTCAAAAACCAAGTTGCTAACAGCAACAAGTGTACGCAGTACAACACTACAAAGTCAATTTATGACTTTCCAGAACCTAGAACGAGAGAAACAAAACAACAGAACATATCACTAGACATACAAATAAACACAACAAAAGTAGTTTACATACAGAACAGATCCTCAAAAAACACATAACCATAGATGAAGCAATTTTCAATTCTCATACATTCTTGATACATACTTCAAAGTTAACTACCTTCAATTATCAAAATTCTAACATGCCTCTGCTCTCTTTGACATATTAGAGATCTATCCAGCCTTGCCCTCAAGAAATTGATGCTATCAAATTGAAGAGAAGCCAGACCAATAGAACTTATTATGCAAAGAACAGAGCCGATATCTCCAAGAAATGACAACTGAGACGCCATGCACTACATAGACCTTGCAATAACTCAAGAAAGTTATTAGAAACAGAAAACTATGATCTTGAGCAAATTAATCTCAATCAAACATTTTCTACTGCTCCTAAACTTGCTGTGAAGACTTCTTCATTTCAAAATATGTTGTCAAATTTCTGCAAAAAGATTGATATGTTGGAGGCCACAGAGCCATGTTCTGTTTGCAAAGAAATGTATGTGGGGATGACTATTAAAAAAGTCAATCACGTACTTATGTGCATGAGATGTTATGGTGAAAAAGAGCTCCACCGCTTCTCATTATCAAACAATAGGGACCCAGGTGAGCAACCTTCTATTTTAAAGTCTCTCTCTCAAGTAGAAGAAATGCTCATATCAAGAATTGCCCCTGTTTTACAAGTAACACATGCAAGGGGAGGGCAATATAAAAATTCTAGCCATACAATAAACTTCCCACAAGATATTTCTGAAATTGCAATAACATTACCTCACCATATTAACTAATTAGAAATTCTAATTGTCCGTAGAACCAATTTGCAAGGATTGAATTATGACTGTTACGTGAATAGATTTCATGTCATGAATGCATTGGCTTACAAAATGAAATATGATCAATACTACAAGGATGTAGTCATTGATCCAGATGCAGTGCATCTATTGCCAGAGCAAACCACTGATATTATAGAGCTACTGCATTCAGTGCATTCCCTACAATAAGATGTTGTTCAAGATACTTCTACTCTGTTGAATATTAACAATGAAGAACAAATTAGAGAGAATAGTTCCTCATTTATTCCACAACTACCATCATCAATACCAGAACTTGATGCAATCAAAAACATCCTCCATCTGGATAACAACAACAACAACGTTATTCCTTGGCCACAAATTAGTAGATCACCTATCAATGAGTATAATACGGAGGGCCTCCTTTCCATGGCATTCCCAACGCTTTTCCCTTCTGGAATAGCTTTACCACTACAACAAAGAACAAGGCAAGTACATTTACATGAATATTCTTTGCACCTGATCAAATATTATGATCAAAGATTTGGGCAACATTTTCGCTTTAGATATTATATCTACAATCTTATGATGAGACATCGATCCCAACAATTAGCTGTTGTCTTCATTAAGACTAATCTACAAGAAAGTCTTCCACACAATCTTCATGGCCTAAAGGAATACTTACAAAAGGCACCGTCAAGTGAATTACCAAATCATATCATACGATATACAGCCTCATTGTGTGGTACATGGGCATTTTGGAGCAAGTCCCGGCATGACCTTACATCAATGATAGAACAATTAGGTGCACCTACACTTTTCTTCACCTTAAGTTCAGCTGATACAAAATGACCAGACTTGCATAAGTTATTACCAAAAACAAAGTCAGCTCCTATACCCAACAACAGAAGACAATTTACTGAAAAATTTAGTCAATAATCCCCACATTACAGCTTTATACTTGCACTTAAGATTTCAAATCTTTCGTGATGAAGTCATTGTCAAAGAACTGAAAACCATTGACCACTGGTATAGATATGAATGGCAATACCAAGGATCTAGACATATACATGGCTTTCTTTGGTTGCCAGAAGCACCAGATGTTGATAACCTTGACTGGTCAGATCATGCAAGTATCAAATTAGTTAAACACTTCTTTGACCAGTACATCACAACATGGAATCCACATCTTGAAGAAGCTCGCTTGAACATGCAATATATGCCTACAATTTCAGATCCATGGCTTGCAGATCCAGAGATCATATCCAAGTCAAATCCTTGCACTGATTATATTGAGTTACTCAATGTTGTCCAATGACATACAAAGAGTTCAGAGTATACCTGCTTGAGGAAAAAAAACTCAACCCTTCAATGCTAGTACAAAGCTCCTTGGCCTGAACAACCCGAATCCTCACTAATATTAGACCACAACAATAACCCATCATACAAACTAGCAAGGAATGATAACCGTCTGAATGTACACAACCCAACAATGCTCGCCATATGGAGGGCTAATGTTGATTGTCAACCTATCTGCTCCAAAAAAGTAGTTCTACAATATATTTCAAAGTACGCATCCAAAACTGAACAAAAGTCAGAAAGTTATATTGATATCTTGAAACGTATAGTTGAATCAACAAATTCAAATGATACAATTCCCTTAGCATACCAAAGGCTACTCATGGGAATTGTTGTTGATAAGGACATTAGCGCACAAGAAACTTGTCACATGCTGCTTAAACTCCCATTGATATCTTGTACACACCAATTTGTAACACTGAATGTTGGTAAAAGAATCTTCCAACGCATAGCTAATTGTGATGAATAATCTCAAACCTCAATATCTTACAACTCAAACTACATGAAATGACCATCAGAATTAGCAAACCTGACTCTGCTTCGTTCAACCCAACTATATACATACTCTGAGCAGCGTAAATCATGTAAATGGATGAAAAGAAAGCTACCCGCAATTGTAAATGTCTACCCACAACACAAATCTTTACCTTTAGAAGAGGATGGCAGTTTTGAAAGTTTCCATTGGAGTGAATTGCTTCTTTACAAACCATTTCGAATCATTCCTTTGCATATAGGGAGCTCAGCTGAGGAAATTATCATAAATTGGAAAGATCTTCAAAGTACAGATTTCATCCGGTGGCATATAAATGGATTTGAAGAACACATTACCACAGAAAATGGTGAAGAGCTACAACCAGAAGACATTCGTCAATCAACTCATGAAGATCTGTACGAATAGGATTTCTTGTCACAAATGGGAGCATCAAACAACTTTGATGTTGTTGCTCTTCAAATGCTTGGCAAACGTGATTTTGATCTACAATTTGATTGGACTGCTTCTATGCCTGATGAACCATTGCATTCAAAAGCATCTCACTTTATTTTAACAGAGAAAAGCCAAGCACCCCACAATCTTGCCAACCCGCATTTAAATGCACCTACTAACTATGAGCTTGCATGAATCCAAATTATTGCACTTGATATTATTAAAACTCATGTTGAACAGAACCTGCATTCTTCACCATTATGATTAATCATTCAAGGAATAGTAGGTACTAGAAAACCATTTCTTATTGGTTGCATACGCAGACAGTTAAATTCAAATTCAAAACATGCACAATACCCTTTGCTTATACTAGCACCAACGGGTGTCTCCACATATAATATCCAAGCAACCACAATCCATGATTCCCTCTGTATACCCATTCAAGAATACAAACCCTTAACAGGCCATTCCCTATTAATGTTTCAAGAGCAATGCAAACACTTACATTACATTTTAATAGATGAAATGAGCTTTGTTGGCCCTCAATTACTCATTAAGATTGATAAAAGATTGCGAGAAGCTTTTCCCAACAGACAACATGAATCATTTGCAGGTATCTCAATCATTTTGGTTGGTGATCTTGCATAGCTTCCCCTAGTTATGGATAGGCCATTATATGCATCTCACTCAACGACACCGGCTCTATGGCACACATTCAATACTGTTGTCACCTTGGATATTCCATTTCGTCAACAAGGCACAAGTTCTTCACACATAAGATTCCATGAAATATTACTTAATATCCGTAACTCAACACCACTGGAAACAGACTGGGAATCCCTCCAGTTGCGGTCAACCCATGCTTTGACACTTGATGAGAATAATCACTTCAACCAACAAAAGCATTTGTTTGCAACAAATGCAGCTTCAAGTGCACATAACATAAAAATATTAACACAATTGCACTCACCCATTGCACATGCAACAACAATCAATGCGCATCAAAGAGATAAGCAGGCACACCAAGAAGAACAACTAGCATTTGAAATTCTTCTTTCTATAGACCAGGAAATTATGCTTATTGCAAATTTATGGATAGAAGTTGGCCTTGTAAATGGTGCTTTGGGTCAAATCAAACAAATTGTCTACGATGCAGCTTCCAAACCACCTAATTTGCCAAAATATGTTGTTGTTCTTTTCGAACATTATACTGGGCCTTCATGGGATCCACAAAATGCAAAACATGTCCCAATTCCACCAATTACTAGAGGAAAACGCACACAAATTCCACTAGCAATGGCATGGGGCATTACTATTCACAAATCACAGGGGCTGACATTAGACTTTGCCACAGTTGACATTGGCAAAACAGAGAAACAAGGCCTAACATTCACATCACTTTCAAGAGTAAAAGAAATTGAACACCTACGTATACAACCAGGCTTCACCTACCAAAGTTACGCCTGATTGAAAGGTGCAACATCAACAATACTATGAAAGGCAGAGGAAGCCCACTTGCTGTAGATCTCCCACAACACAGAACAAACATACCTACAGAACAAACAGAATTAGGTATGCAAATCACATCTTCATTATGTTTTCATGTTTTGTATATCTTCTATTCAATGTATCACCACAAAACAATATTTCTACTTTTCAGGATCAACAATACAAGTAATGTCTATGGAAGTGACGAGCCCTTTTACATGGCCCAACTCTACAACAAAAAGGTACACACCTAACACCCACTTCCTATTAAACTATTTTTGTACCTTTCAACAAATTTTTCCCCTCCTATTTGCCAAAAATTGTTTATCATACATTCGTATTTATCACAGTTTCCGATACACTTTCAGTTTGCAACGCACCTATTCACTTTTACACATATAACGGCTTGTGATGTTATTTACTCACTGCGTCACTGTTTACAATTGGTGAGTATTATACCATTTATCATTACCTACCTTTTCTCATTAACATTCCTTTACAATTAATATTCACTAATGATGTACTAATACAAGATTCTTCCTTTGATTATTTTCTTTAACTGCACCTCTTCCGTTTCATAGGTATTGTACTTTGTGAAGGTTAGCTTTCAAAAAGAATAACGTCCAATACACAAAGCTCATTAATTAGAAGGTATGTAACACTCTTCAGATATCTCTTCACTTTTACATATTGATTTCTGATGATGTTTCCTCAATGTGCCACTCTTTATAATTAGTAAGTATTATACTATTTATCATTACCTACCTTTTCAAAATTAACAATCCTTTACACTATCAAGTTCTTTTGATTTAATAATTGAAATTTCACTAAAGAATAACATCATATGAATATAACAATTACAAATTGTAACCACTTGTTCAATGCATTTAATTTTCAATAATGATGTACTAATACAAGGTTCTCACTTTGTTTATGTTGTTTAACTGTTTGTAGACCTCACCACTTTCACTCTACAATCTCAAGAATTTCAAGGAATGTAACAGTCTTCAGATTTTCTGCACTGTACTTCTAGGTTCCTTCCTTTGTTTATATTCTTTAATTGTTTGTACATTTGACCAATTTCAGTCTACAAGGTACCTGTTCACTTTTACACATATAATGATTTCTGATAATATTTGCTCACTGTGTCTCTCTTTACAATTGATAAGTATTGTACTATTTATCATTACCTACCTTTTCCCATTAACATTCCTTTACACCTTCAAGTTATTTTCATTCAATAATTAAGCTTTCACTAGAGAATAGCATCAAATACAGCAAGGTCATTGGTTTAACAGTATGTAAACCTAACTTGTTTAATATATTGATTTTCCAACGTCTGCTTGTAGGATTCTTACTTTGTTTAGGTTGTTCATCTATCCGTGGACATGTTAACTTTTACACGTATTATGCTTTTTCAAGGTTTTGAATTTGTACCTATTATTCAATTCAACATTAACTTCCTTGTCTCTTTAACACCCCTTCACGCTTTCAAGTTCTCTTCACTGAACAATTCAGCTTTCCATAAAGAACATCAGGTAAATCTTTTCAAATTACAAAATACTCTTAGGTAGATAACTACAATTCAACTTTCCATAAAAATTAAGTTCCTTTCACTTCTTAAGCCAAATTTAATTATTATTTTCATAAAGTTCTATGCAGAAAAGCTCTCTCACAACAAACAAATACTCACATGAATCACACAGGAGATTCCAATTCTGCAATTACACATCCATCAGGTATTATATTACTAAAATGTACCAACTTTCAAATTTTCAAGATTTTCAAAGTATTTAACTTCACCAAATTTACATGTTATCCAAATCTAACTTATATAAATGAAACAATAATGCAAGTCTTTCATCATATACATCACATGGAATTCAACAAAAGGCTATATAACATGCTACTCTTACTAGCATGGGGGATGGAGGGTGGATAACAACAATACTCTGGGTCCAACAAAAAAAAATTGGTTGGGAATAATATAGCCTACAAAAAAAATGTAAAACAATATTCATGACATTTTCTTCAAGTACATCATGCTGCATACACCAACATGGGGGATGGTGGGTGAAAAATTTTCAAGTTTGGGAACAACCATTGGTTGGGTTATGTACACAAAAATTGTCTTACTGTACAATTAACTCTTTGACTTTAATAAAATTTTATTATTCAGTTATACAATGTGATATACTTCTCAATATCAAAAGTGTAATACATTTACTAACATATTGCCTTAACAATCAGACCTATCGGCCTCCTGTTGCAGGCACTCCCCCTACAACTGCTAGTTAAATTATTTGAAAAGAATGATTTTTTTTCATTTTATTTGGAAGAAAATATTTTTAATCCAAAAAAAATGAATTTTCGGTCAAACATTTTCCATTTAACCTAGGTTTGGAAAATATTTTTGGAGAGGATTATTTTTGGAGAATTATTTTTAGGGAATGAAGTTTTTGGGCATTTGGGGAAGAAGGATTTTCTTGAGCTGGAAGGTTGGGCTCTTCATCAAATCTTTCCTAGGCTTGCTAAATGAGGTAGGATTCTTGTTTATCTCTTTGGTTTCTTTGTTTATCAGAGATTGTTTGGTTTTTGGAAGAAATCTGGTTGTGTTTTTTATAATCTCTTATATTTTGTGGAAAATGGAAGAGTTGTAGTTTAATCTCAAATTCAAACCCTCCTTGCCTTCTTTCCCAACCTCTAGATTAGATTTTGGTTGCTCAAATTGTTTTAAAACCAAAGATTGGGGTTGGTTGTTCTTGATAAAACTTTGTTAAAACTCCATTGAATGTTTTCAGAATTAAGTTTTAAATTAGAAATTAGTTTGGGGTTTGGCAAATTTGTTGAATAAATGTGTGTAAATCAATCTTATTTTGCCAAATATGGTGTTTGGTTGGAAAAATTTACCTCTTCTGGGTCTGGTTATTTTGTAGATGTAAATATTTTGGAAACCATGAAGTTTTGGAAATTGTTTTTTTTTGGCTCAATTTGTGACTGTTCTTTATTTGTGGGTGACTGTTTTTTTCTTATTAACTTTAAAATATAATACCCCACCACGTGGGATGGTAGCAGACTACTACTGTAGGGTAGCAGTGCTACCGTATGGTAGCAGCGCTACTAATGGTAGCGTACTGCTACCGTATGGTAGTAGAGCTACCAAGGGTAGCAAACTGCTACCATATGGTAGCAGCTCCTCCCCCCCCCCGCGTATTCCATTTTTGCGGTGTGTTTTGGCCAACATAAAAATGCGTAAATATAAAGTTATTTTTTTATATATACATTTTAATTTTAAATTTATTTGTTTTAAATTATATTAAATTTGTATTTCTTTAAATATAAATTCGTTAAGTAAATTAATTTATGTTATGGGGATATTTTGGAAGTCTTTATCATATGTTTTTGATAAATTTTGGAAGGTGGAATTAATTTATGTTATTTAGTAGATTTCAGAGAAATGAAATAATATTTATATTATTTGGAAAATATTGGAAAACTAAATATTATATTTTTTGTTAAATTCTTGGGAATTAAAATAATATTTTAGTTTGGAAATTTCTGAGATTAAATTTTATTTCGTTGGGAAATAATTATCTACCATAGTTCTTTTTAATGTATATATCCGTATTCTAGAAAGTGTATCTCAGTTTTGGAAAAGATACGTTTAGATAAACTATTTGGAACAAGTATGGGAATGATGTTTTATTTTGAAGAATAAATATCATATTTTAGTTGGTTAATGTTTATTTAATTATAGTAATGTGAATTGGTTTGAAAACTCATGATGAAGTATTTATATTATGTTATGATGCAAAACGAACTTTAGTGAGTTAGTAAACCATGAGTGACATGTACCTAGACAAGATAGACAAACTACAATCTAATTAGATCTATTGGAAAACCAGATCGATTGTAATGTTTAAACGATATGGAGGAAGATTGTCTTTTCCAATTTATGTCTATGCATGTTTAAATTTTCCATATCCACATTTTCTTAAGAAATGGCAAGTCCTTGATTGTGGTTGTTGGATATTGTCGTATGTTTATTTTGGAATCTGCTTATGTCCTTGATCTCGAGTTTTGGACTGTTTTCTTATGATGGTTTTTTATCTGGTCATGTCCTTTATGCGAGTGTTGAAATGTTGGTATGTGGTTGACCATAGTTGGTCATGTCTCTTGTCAAAGTATCGTCAGTCAGTGCACCTCGTATGAAGACTTGTTTGAATAAGTGGGTATTCCTACCGTATTGAACTCCGTAATCTTGTCCTAGTGTATTCCTTGGTTTAGGAGTTCGTTTGATTATAGTCTAATGTCATATGGGAAAGTGGCTTTCGAGTGGGGGTTGTGCCCAAAGTGATTGCAGGGTAACCCATCGAAAGTCTAAATAAGTAATAACCTAATAGCATATTAGAAAGTTTAGTTAATGAAAATACTAAGTAAGATAATTGTGCCTCATGCATGGGATGAGTGCTAGTACAAACTTGACATGCAATGAGAAGGCCTGAAATGGAAAACCAACAACCTTGTCTTCACGAAAGGATGTGTTATGTCCACATGAGACTTGGATGGGCCGAAGGTTCGGGATAGGTTGTCAGGGTAAGCCAGTAAATGGGGCTGGAACCTATGGAGGTCTGTCATGGTAACCATACCAAGTTATGTGATGACACTTGTCCCTTATGTTACCTAGGGTGTTGTTTGTGTTGTCCTTGATAGGAGCATTGTTGTGGAGTCATTTATTGTTGTTTATGCCCTTGTGAGAACCTGATATTCATGTTAGACCATGGGTTGCTTTTGATGGGTTGTGAAGACTTAGTTTCACAGGTGGTCTAGTTGATCTTTTTGTAATTTCTTCTATCATGTTCAATTGGATCCTTTTCCTATTCCAAGATCATTCATGTATCTATTGGACCAATGTGGTCATTTGTATTATTGGTTTATGTACGCCTTGATGGCAGGATGTAAATGATGTGAACCTTATGTATTCTTCACCCTATTTTATCAAAGGGTTCTTGCAGTTGAGCGGACTCGAAGATGTAGCCCACTAGGGGTGAACTCCGATATCATTTTGGTGTTATGTGGTGTTTATGTTCTTTTGTTTCCTTTCTATTTAGCATGTATGGATGACATTATGGTTAAAATGTATAATGTGGATTAGATGATGTTGATCTTAAATGCATGTATGTGGTTATCTTATTAAATGCAGTAATTTGGATCATGAAGCATGTAGATTTGCATAATGGAAAGTGTTCATTAGTTTATAATGAAATTAAAGTATGTAAGGAAATTAGATGCATGACATATGTTTTATTGTAAGTTTGAACGAAATGTATGGTTAAATTGTAATGAATAAACTTCTCATGTTATCTATAATTTTAACTTACCAAAAGAATTTATCCTTGTTTAAAGTATTATCATGTCATTAAGTTAATCAATTTAATTGGATTTATTATTGTGAGTTGAATTCAATGTTGAATCAATTAATCACATTGGGAAACTCTTTAGGTGTTATTTAAGTCTTCCGTTGTGTAATTTGAACTTAGTGATAATTCAATGTATCATTATTTTGTTTTAACTTTAAAAAAAATACTTGCACTTTATCCTAGTGTTTTGGCTTTATCCCTTCGGGGTTTCCTGGCGGGGCATTAAACATTCAAAACCTCCCTGCACCTACAAAGCAAAAGGATATCCGAAGTTTCCTTGGTCATGCGAGATATTATAGAAGGTTTATTAAGGATTTTAGTAAAATTGCAGGACCTTTATATTGTCTTTTGACTAAGGATGTGGAGTTTAATTGGACTTTAGCATGCGATGAAGGTTTCTTGAAGCTCAAACATGCCTTGACTCAAGTACCAGTGCTAAAAGGTTAGAACTGGTTATTACCTTTTCATATTCATACAGATGCATCAGACTATGCAATAGGAGCAGTTTTGGGGTGGAAGGTTGACAATTTGGAGAATGCAATTTATTTCATCAACAAAAACATGTAGGGACCTAAGCTTAATTATAATGTCACCGAAAAGGAGATGTTGGCAGTCATATATGCACTTAACAAATTTAGGCATTATATCACATGATATCAGATATATATGCACATTAATCATACAACAATTAGATATCTCTTGAACAAACCTTCAATTAAAGGAAGATTTGCTAGATGGTTACTATTGATGCAGGAATTTGATTTTACAGTTGTTGATAAATGAGGTAAAGCTAATGTAGTTATAGATTATCTTTCTAGGCTTCAATTGCAGGATGATTCTACAGCTATAGATGATGCTTTCCCAGATGAACATTTGTTCTTGATAGAAGAACACACTCCCTGGTATGTTGATATTGCAAATTATTTTGTTGCTAATAAGATGCCTTCTCATTTTTCTCCTAAAGAAAGAAGACTACTAGTTGAGAAAAGATTTAATTTCTCATGGATTGTTGATTGTTTATTTTATACTGGACCTGACCAAGTCATGAGAAGGTGCGTCAAAGAAGATGAAACATATGATATCCTTCATGCATGTCATGATGAGCCATGTGAAGGACATTTTGTTGCTAAAAGAACAACACTAAAAATCCTTAGTATAGGATATTATTGGCCAGCTTTGTATAAAGATGCAACACAATATACTAGAAAATGTGATAGATGCCAATGAATGGGTAGGCCTACCAGATTTGATGAAATGTCATTATATCCCCAAATATTGGTTACACCATTTGACAAATGGGGATTGGATTTTGTTGGACCAATTGATCCTCCTTCCAATGGGAAATCTTATATTCTAGTATGCACTGACTATGTTACAAAATGGGTGGAAGCAAGGCCCATGAAACATGCAAGAGATAATAAGGTAGTTGAATTCCTCTATGAGGAAATGTTTACCAGATATGGAGTACCAAGAGAGATTGTTTCAGATCAAGGACCACAATTTACTTCCACATTAATTACAACATTGCTTAATGAAAATAATTTTAGACACAGGAAGTCTACTCCATACCATCCACAAGCAAATGGTCAAGTGGAAGTTACAAATAGGGATTTAGAAGCTATTCTTACCAAGACAGTAGCTCTTCATAAGAAAGATTAATCAAATAGACTTCCTGAAGCCATTTGGGCATACAAAACAACAATTAGTTTTACACCTTTTGAAATGGTGTATGGAAAAACAACAATGATGCCCATTGAGTTTGAGCATATAACTCTTAGGATAGCTCTGCAATTGAATATGACTCTCTCAAAAGTAAAAAAAGACTACATCATGGAATTGAGTGTTTTGGATGAGCCGAGAAAGATGGTTGTCCAGCATATAGAGATTATTCAACATCAACGAGCTAGATGGCATGATAAGTATATCAAGGAGAGAAAATTTAAATCTGGAGATTGGGCATTGCTATATGATTCTAGATATAAGGATACTATGGGAAAGCTGTAGACAAGATGGTTGGGCCCATATGAAATAGATGAATTTTTTACAAATGGAGCAGTTCGGTTGACAACAATAGACCTAGTCAGATTCAAACTTCTGGTCAATGGTCATCGACTACGCCTTTATCACAAGCCTGCAACCAAAGAAAAGTTCCTACAACAATTTGCCAACCAAGTGCAGACAATAGTTCCTGCAGCATTTGAAAAAGTTCTTGCAGCGTATGAAGAAGTTCTTGCAGCTTCTGAAGAAGTTCCTGCAACATCTAGAGAGGACATTATGGATGTAGTTCCTACAGCTTCTACAGGGGGCCTTCTTGGTCCCCAGTCTTAAATTCTTCATGCATTCCTTAATAATAACCATTTCCACACTTTATGGAAATATCATTCTCCGATAATAATTTTCTCATCCACTTCATGTCATCTCATATCATATTATGAATAACTAATCATTTCATGTAGCATTAATTAGTACGACTGCAGGTATGTATATTATTTATTTTTCTTAATTATGCATTTATTATTTCATTATGATTATTACCTATTTTGATTTGCATAATCCGTGTACCCTTCCCTCTATCCTTTTTCACATGTGTGGACACATGTCATCTTAAGTTGGGGGGTGTTTTATGGTCCAATTTAGAAGTTGTGTAATTATTTTTTTGAATAAAAGGGGTAAAAACTTTATTGAAAATTCAGCACAAGAATTACAAAGAGAGCTAGCGCCCCGAGGCCCCAAATAGAAACCACCAATCCAACCCCAGCTTATCCAGCTTCATAACCACCCATGTCCTCAGTAAATATCTTCTGCAAGTCCTGACAGTAATCCCCGGAGAGATGCTCCCAACCTTCAACTTTCCAATCACTATCATGTTTTGAGGCCCACTTGGCCAAGCAATTAGCTACTCTATTCCATTCACGAGGGATGTGGATGAAAGACACCTGCTCCATTAAAGCACTAATTTGGAGAATCTGCTAAACAATCCCTGCCAACTGCCACTGGATCCCACTAACCTTCTGATCATTCAATAAGTTAACAACCATTTGTGAATCTGATTCACAAATCACCTTCCTTCGACCCAACTCCCAAGCCTGCTCTAGGGTATAGAGAATCGCAAATCCCTCCATAAAGTTATTAGACTACCACCCTTTATGCACCGAAAAGAGGAAAACAACCTCCGCCCTGTTATTCCTGCCTACACCACCAACTCCAGTAGGGCCTGGGTTCCCTCTTAATGAGTCATTAGTGTTAATCTTGATAATCTCATCCAGGGGGGTATCCACCTTCCCACCCTTTGCACCTTCTTCATAGCCCATCTACCTCTCCAAACACAAGCTGAAACAGGAGACAAATCCTACAGGACAAACCTACTCACAATATCTGCCTCATCTCTACTCAGCGGAAAATTCACGTCACATTTAGCTTCCACTGTCTCCCGAATCATAGCAATGATCCTATTCCAAACTTCCTGAACAAACAATTTGACCTCACGAAAGATCCTCATGTTCCTCTCGAGACAGATCTGCCATAGAATGAAGATGGTTCCGATGTACCAGACAGTCTGGAGGAAGGAGGACAAGATAGGAGGTCTGCCCAAACTATTCCAAAACTCTACCAGAGAATCTGCGTGGACACAAGGATGCTTCCACCCCCACCAATAATGCCAAATAAGCAGAGAGAAAGGGCATCTAAAGAATAAGTGTGAGGAATCTTCTTCCCCGTAACCACACAAAACACAGATAGAGGGCCCCAAAAATCCCCTCTTGCGAATATTGTCCCAAGTTAGACATCTATTCAAAGCCAAAGTCCAAGCGAAGCAATTACACTTTGGCCAAGAAACATTATTCCACACCTGTTTCCACCAGTTCACCTCTCTTCCCTCAAGTCTTTGGTTCAATAATTCCCAGTATCCACTAGCCACAGTAAAAACTCCCTTAGGATTTGGAGACCAAGCAAGCCCATCCCTACTCTTGAGGGAGCTACAGTGTCTACTCGCCAAAATGCCCTGCAACTCAGCACACTCTTCCTCCATCCCATTAACTGGCCACTCATTAGGAACCTTCCACCACTCCAACTCTAGCCAATCACACCTATAAATAGCCTTAAAGTCACTCACCCCTGACCATCCCACCTCTAAAAACCTCTGGCACAGATTCCCAAGGTTAGGAAACTGATCAAGGATGGGAGGATATCCATCCCAAGAGTCATTCTAGAAAAGGACCTCTTCCCCCCTTCTGCAAATCCAAAATAGACCAGCCTTAATGAGTGAAGCCCCCCTCTTGAGAGTATACCAGATCGATGAGCCCTTCCCCTCAAGCGGATATCTAGGGATTTCCTCCATCGGGATCCTCTGCATATATTTGTTGGCCAAAATCCTAGCCCAGCCTCGATCCTGCTCAACACACCACCTCCAGTACAATTTAGCTGCCAGCGCTTCCCCAAAAAGAATAGACTGCCTTAAACCAAACCCCCCCTTGACTACTTCAGGCTACACACTAGGTCCCAATTAACCAGACTCCATTTGGAAGAGGAAAGATTGCCTGCCCATAAGAATTGCCTAGCCAGAGAATCCAAACCCTTCAGGAACCACTTAGGAGCCACATGAAGCATACATCAATAGATCGAAAGAGCCTGAACCACCGACTGAATCAGTTGAACCCTCCCAGTGAAGGATAGCCATCTATGAGTCTAGTGTTCAACCTTTGTGCAAAATTTATCCAAGATACCCTGTCAGGTCTCCCTATGAGGGTTTCTAGGAGAAATAGGAATACCCAAATAAATCAAGGGCAGAGAGCCAACTTGGAATCTCAAGATAAGAGCAATCCTCCTTTGAATAGTGTCAAGAGTGTTGAAAAAGAGGATATAAGATTTATCCTCATTGATCAACTGGCCTGAGGCCGCAAGATAAACATCGAAGACCTTCTGCAGATTAGTAGCTTCTCTAACCCGAGCAAGCCCCATAAGGGTCGTGTCATCCACAAACTACAAATGAGACTACGGCTGCAAGTCATTACCCCATTTCCATCCTTGAATAATACCCAGCCCCACATTATGCTTAATTAGCCTCCCCAGACCCTCAGCCAGAAGAATGAATAAATAAGGGGAGAGGGGGTCCCCCTGACAGAGACCCCTAGAAGCACCAAACAACTCCATATGGTCACCATTGGTAAGCACAGAGAAATAAGTAGAAGTAACACAACTCATAACCCACTAGACCCACTCATCAGCAAAACCAAAAGCCCTGAGGATCTTCTGAAGGAAGGACCAACGAACTCTATCATACGCCTTAGCCATATCCAGCTTGATAAACATAGCTTTTTCCTTGGATAACACCATAGAATGAATGGTCTCCGTAGCAATGACCACACCATCCAAGATTTGGCGTCCTTCCACAAAACCACTCTGCTCCTCCGAGATAATATTTCGCAGGCACTTCTTCAATCTATCCGCTATCAGCTTAGAGATGATCTTATAAATCACATTGCAGAGAGAGATAGGTCAGTACTGGCCTAACCGATCGACCCCCTCACACTTGGGGATTAGAGCAATGAACATTGCATTCAACACCCGCAACATCTACATATTCCTTTGGGACTCCTGGACTACTTCCAATAAATCCAGTTTGATAATATCCCATAACTCTTGAAAGAATTCTACTGAGAACCCATCCAGTCCAGGAGCTTTTCCTTTCCTCATGTGAAAGACAGTCCTTCCATGCTCTTCCAACAAAATAGGACACAAAAGATTCTCATTCATCTCCCCTATGACAAGAGAAGGGATACAAGAAAGAACCTGATTCTCCACCACCACTTCCCCCTAGGAGTCCTCCCTGAAGAGGGCCTGGAAAAAATTTAGCGACTCCCTAGAAATCTCCTGCAAGGATAGGCACTTCTCACCTCTATAGTTAACTAGAACATGGATGGAATTTCCATGTCTTCTTTCTTTTACTAAGTTGAAGAAGAAAATGGTGTTCTTGTCCCCCTCCTTCTGCCAATCAATACGAGCTCTCTGCTTCCAGTATATTTCTTCCCTAAGCTCCCATTCCTCAACCACCTTGACAGCCTTGTCCTCCTCCCTAAGCAAGTGCTCAGACAACCTATGCTCTTTGATTTCACTAGTGATCCCATTCAGCACACTTTGAGGAGTTTTCTTAGCATGAAAAATGTTCCCGAATCCCTGTCGGTTCCACTGTTTAAGCTGAAACTTAACAAATTGCAGCTGCTTGGCAAAAGAGTACATGGTTGTGCCAAAGGCCAACCTCCCATTCCTCCACCACTCTGCTACAAGAACCTGCAAAGTAGGATCCCAAAGCCACATAAGTTAGAATTTGAAACAAGGTGACCGAGCTACGAGCTCTCTGCTTCCAGTATATTTCTTCCCTAAGCTCCCATTCCTCAACCACCTTGACAGCCTTGTCCTCCTCCCTAAGCAAGTGCTCAGACAACCTATGCTCTTTGATTTCACTGGTGATCCCATTCAGCACACTTTGAGGAGTTTTCTTAGCATGAAAAATGTTCCCGAATCCCTGTCGGTTCCACTGTTTAAGCTGAAACTTAACAAATTGCAGCTGCTTGGCAAAAGAGTACATGGTTGTGCCAAAGGCCAACCTCCCATTCCTCCACCACTCTGCTACAAGAACCTGCAAAGTAGGATCCCAAAGCCACATAAGTTAGAATTTGAAACAAGGTGACCGAGCTACCCGAGCTGAAGAATACATCAGCTTGATGGGCCAGTGATCTGACCCTCTCCATTCAAGAATCTCAAAACATGTGGACCACCCCCCACCAATCCAAAAACTAGAAACCAGAAAATGATCCAACCTCTCTGCAATCCAATACTCTCCCAACCTCCTATTGTTCCAAGTGAACAACCCATTGCCAGGCTTAATGTCAACAATTTGCAACAAAGATGTACTATCCTGAAAAAGGAAAGAGGAAGGTTCCAACTGCATAACCCCCCCCCTTCATCTCACTCAACTCAAGGATGGCATTGAAATCTCCTACCATAATCCAATGATGAAAAGGGGCCAGCCTTCGCACACCTAAAATATGAGACCATAAGTTTTGCTTACCCTGAAAATCAGTAGGGCCATAGATGTTAGAAAACAAGATAAGTTCCCCCATCTCAAGACTAGATATAACCCTAGATACTGAAGATTTGGAGGCAACCCACCAGAGAGGGCGAAATCTTAATGGGTTCCAAAGGTAGGCCACCCCTCCAGAGGAGCCAGCTGCCCAAACACACTAACACTTGCCACGCCCCCCACAGCTTTAGCACCAGACCCATCATACTCCCCAATGAAAGTTTAGTTTCTTGCAAGAATAGGACATCAGGTGAATGATTCCTAATCAAATCCCAAACAACTTTTTTTCCACGAAAGCACAATCATTTAGGAGGATTGGAAAAGTGAGAATCCAAAGTCTTTACTGACCCTGACTCAACCAAATTCTCCCCCATCAATTTGATCTTATCCAGATCCTTCTTTCTGCCAACCTTTGAACTCTTCTCTGAAGCACTTTTCTTTATATCTTTCTGATGTAGACCCAGGTGAGCGGAGGACTTATTACTTTTACCCCCAGCCGATTCCATTTTCAAAGCCATCAAAGAACCCTCCCCCTCAACCAAATTCACCTCAACACTAGGAGTGATTCCTAACTAGACCCCTACTGGTTGATCCATCTCTATCTACTGGCTTCCAACCACTAGCAAGGACTAGGTAGAGTCCTCAATTATTCTTTCTGGAGCCCCCCCTGATGCACCTTGATCCAAAGGGGTAAACCCTGGATTTACTTCCTGATGGCTAAGGTCATCCAAGACCTCAAATTTGTTGAAGGAATCCTCCTGTAAGGGCCTCTTTTGTCCTTGGTTCCTATTCTTTGTCTTAACTGAGACAAACCCATCAACACCCACAACCTCGACCGACATGGTAGCTTTCCCCTTCTCAACCCTATCTATGCTCAAGTCCGACTGCTAAGGTTGGCGCACCGCTAGTTTATATCTAGGGAACTTACGTTGTAAATGACCATACTCATGACACAACCGACATCGGAAAGGTAAAGTCTCATAATCTAACTGTTGAACCCAAGAATAAGAGCCTATGCACATATCTATAGCATCTGGCAAAGGTTTACTAAGATCAATTTCAACATAGATACACGCAAAGGTCATTACCTTTCTCCCCAGGGTTTGCATTGAAGATGCCACTGGCCTCCCAAGCAAAGCAGAAAGCATCCAAAGCACATCCTCTCGACAACATTCCATAGGAAAACGTGGTAACTAAACCCACGCTAGAACCCTATTTGGGAGCTCCTCTGAAGGATTAAATCACGCATGCCAAGGCTTGATGAACAATCCCACCTGGTTGTAAAAATACAGGCCCCCTTCAAAGACCCTATTGCGATCCTCCATGCAATTGAAAGTAACCATGAAGTAGTTAATTGCCAACAACATAATCTCCATTTCCCCTTTCAACGCCCAAGTCCTCTGCACCCAGTTTTCCAAAAACTGCAAGGAAACCCTCATTCCCAAAAACTTGTAGTATAGCGAGTGTTTTGAAAAATATTCAATGTCTTCAGCTATCATCTCAAGAGGAATAACCAACTTTGGCCTCTCGCTGCATCTCTCTAGACAACCATTGATCGTCATAATGCGAGAGCTGGCAGTACTCCCAACCCCTGAATCAGATGCAAATAGATTATTGTTAAACGTCTTCATACTCTAGAGTTGGGGTTTTGAGCCCACCACAGCACAAAAAATGATGGCTAGAGAAACCTATGAGGCCTCACCACCAAAACTCAACATCAGAGTGCAAAAATAAAATGAGGTTGCCTATAAAACCACACCCTAAAGGGCTACTCAAAGAAGCTCGGAGCCCAAGACACCACCCCGCCCACGCACCACCAAAGGATGGAGCCATTCGGCACCCCAAGTTCACAGGAGACCCTCGTGCCACAGCCAACCGAATCCCCACCCATGTGTAACCTAAACTCCACCCCCACGCAGCCTAAGCGCCACCCCCGTGTAGCCAAACCTCCACCCTTGCGCAGCCTCAGCCCCACCTAGCAACCCCCGCAACACCCCCACACCCAAAACCGCTCCCTGCCCAACACCTGCAGCCCCGACACACCCCCAACACCCTGTACAACCCTCCCCCGCCACACCAGCAATGCCACCACCCACGAGCTAGGCCCATGAAACCCTAGCTCGGCTGCATGCATACGCCCAAATGCATGACATCCTCCCTTCGCGTTCACAAGTTGCGTAATTATCTGTCCTTATCAATAATGTGTTTTAATTTGCCTGATATTATTTTTGAATGAGACATCATGTGGCACGAGTGAGTAATTCATCCTGCCACCATAGTTAATGAAAGGAACTGAAAAAGAAGTAAAGTATTTCGGAGCATGAATTTTCAATTCTGCAAGTTATTTCAGTCTTTCATTTTGCTATGATAATTGTTTTGAAAGCCAAGTTAGCCATGGGAGGAGCCCGTATCCATCATGAACCAGTAGTTCATGACACTTTGCTTTAGGACGTCTAGTGTGAACATTACTTCTGTATGTATGGGTAGATTGACTATATTCTAAAATTAACGGATTTCAATGAAGAAATTGCTCATGAATTCATGCGCACATACAACGAAGGAGAGGCCTCTGTCAAAGGGTTAAGGGTCATTGCCACAACAACGGATAGCTAAAGTCACTGGGTTTCCATGGGAGGGAGAATTGTTTCTTGAGGCGAAAGATGCAAGAAGTGCTAGGGTAGAGTTTACTCACCCAGCAGACGGACCCCTAAGTGTGGACAAGCAGGGAACCAAACAAACATCTCTTCTAGTAGAATGGCCCCAGGTTGCATTTTATGTGATGAAATATATTACTTGTAATGGTAGGTACTCAAATTTGCATTCAGTTCATTTTAAATTACTGAGTCATCAACGACATGGCTGAAGGATGAATGTTCTGAATTTCTTGTATCATCTTATTTCCATAAGTGCAAAGGAAACACATAAGGGTGGTAATCATTTTGTTAGTCATCACAACTTGATCAAATTGTTGGTAGAATGTTCTCTCAGAGATGTCTTGCAAATGGCATGGGGAGAGTTCGAAGATATGCTGCAATTTGGGGAGGAAAATGTTCCTACTGCAGAAGAAATTGCATCTCAAGAGGAAGAAATAGGAGAACCTTCATCTCCTAGGGTTTCTGCAGTGAATGAACCTCCTATTGTTGAAGAAGCCTTGCATGTTGCAAAGGAAATAGTAATTGAACCAAATATTGAGAAGCCCTCCACTCAGTCTCAAAGTGGAGCAACATCTTTGAGAAGGAAAGGGAAAGAAACAAAAAATAGTTGATGCAGAGGAAGAGACCATAGAACATCCTCAAGCAGCACTGGTTTCTCTTACAACTAAAAGCCACAAGGTAAAGGGAAATTATCCCGCAGCAACACCTCCTGCAACAATGTCTCCTATAACCACTCAGGAAATGCATTTGAGAAGGAGTCGATGGGGTAAATGAAGAACTCAAGCAGTAGGGGATGTGATTGAAGTCATTTATGTGGAAATGTCGGAAGTAGGGCATGAAATTCAGACAAAGATTCAACTGCAGGAAGAAAATGGAGTCGATAGACTGTCAAATTTGGCACATGTAGCAGAATAGTTTGAAGAACCAGTTGAAGAGATCTCATGCCCTCAGGTAACAACTCACAGGCTCCCTTCATCTCTCACTATTTTATCCATTACACTTACGCTTTATAGACAGTGGGAGATAGAAAGGGCTAGGTTACAAGGAATTATTGACAAACAACAAAAAGAGATTGAAAAGAGGGACAATCAGATTGTGGAATTGCAAACCAAAGTAGACACAATTGCAAACATAGTTCCTGAATTGATGTTGTGGAGGGATCCTCCGAGAGTTTATGCTTTATATTTGAAGGAGTAGTATTTATGTTTCAAGATAAATCGCATTGTTAGGGATCTTAGTCCTTCTCTAGATAATCCACAGGAATTTTATAATGTTTATCAAAACTCTCCTACAGCTATTAAGAATTTTTTATGTAAATTTTATTTGCATAATTATGTTGTGCCTTCTGACAACGAATGAAATCCCTTTGTAATACCCCGCCAGGAACCCCAAAGGAATAACCACAACTAAGGGTGAAATAATCTTCTTTTTTTTGTTTAAGTATAAATCACATTAAGTGCATTAATTACTACAATAACACAATAATAACACAAGTGGAAGACTTACACCAGAATTCCTAAAGGGTTACCAACGAAGAATAAAATCTAATAGTTAAATCTCTCAATTACAATTAATCCAATTAACCATCAATTACTCGAAGAACATAATAAACCATATGCAATAACAGATTTCACCATTTAAAGATTGAAAGAGTAACAATATAATTTTCTCTTAAATAAAGCATTTACACAAATCATAAAGAAAGATGAAAAGTAACATCCAAAACTTAGGATTACATGGGCCATAAAATACATGACTTCCAATAATACATTCAAAGTTAACAACTTTATCAAATACAAGGTTACATAAATTCATTGATACAACTGACCACATAGGTCTCCAAATAATAATAATCTCCAACATGAGATAGAACATGAGTCACAAACCACAAGAACACCTGCAAAGCCAATCCTTGCATGAAGGTAGAAACAACAACATCCAATGGGAAGTGGCACTACCACCCAACCATGTGATCCCAAACTGGAATCACCCCATCGTGCTAGGAGATAGCAGAGGACCTTCAAGCAAGTAAAAGCATGACATGGTCGATAGAATGATACAAGTGTTGGCATTATGTGAACCGGTATGAGGACATAATGACATTGTGCATTGCCACTGATGTCAATATGCTGAAGAGGTGAGAACTAACATATGTGAGAACCGGTATAATACTGTGAACCAACATTTGTGCCAAAGTGAAGCGGTGTGTTTGTTCAAGGTGAACCGGCATATGGTTATGGGAACCGACACATGGAAGCGGTGTATGACTACCGATTGGTGGTCTCAACTTTAGGGTTTCCGGTTGAAGTGCTTCAAGCCTATGTGGCTCAACCGATGACTTTGTGTGATGAGTTAGCATGATAACAATGAATAGATCATGTTGCCATGTAAGCCTTGTGTGCATGAAGGATCTTACATGAAGGAGATTGTTCCTATCTACCTTGGGAATGTGCGAAGTCTGTAAAATAGTGATAATGCGTGATGGGTTATCAGCTGCTATGAAATTGGTGGAAAATGAATGATGGAGATTAATGCAGTGTGCTCAACGGTCAGGATTGAACCATTTGAATTCCTTAACCTAACAGGTTTAGGGTTTAGGGTTTATGCTACCAACCTATCTGTTCTCCTATAAGGTCGATGTTGTGTCTTTTTCTAAGGTTGTTGGCAAAAGTTGGGTGTGTGTATCCAAGAGAAGGGATACGTGATTCTTGCTAGACCAAAAGGAGAGGAGTGATACCTGCAAAATGTAAGTACAAAAGGTGAAGAGGAGCTTAAGCGGATCTGCATTGGCATTGAGTGTTGTTACTAGATCATTGTAATACCTATTGATCTCTAACCACCTCGACAATTGGAAAATCCCTTAACAAGGTAGCCTTAACTGGCTTGCTGTAAATCCTTTAACAGGGTAACTTGAAGCTATTGAGTTAATGAAATCCTCTAGCTATTGAGTTCTTGAAATCCTCTAACAAGGCAACCTTTAACAGGGTTTAACCCTTAACCGGGTATTGTAGCGATCCCTTAACTGGGTGATCCCTAACAAGATTGGTTCCTAACAAAACCTATTGTATCAACCTTTAACCGGACAAGGCTCCTAACGGAGCAAACTTCTAAAGAGTTCAAAACAAGCTTGTGGGAATTCATCCCCACCGTGGTTTTTCCCAATTGGGTTTCCACATGAAAAATATGTGTGTCATGTGTGATGCTTTTATCTTGTGATTCTTTCCTATTGTTTGTCAAGAATATGATGGTTCTGTGTTTTATGCCTGTCAATAAAACATGTTGAACTAGCTGTTATTATGATCTGATGA
Source organism: Cryptomeria japonica (assembly GCF_030272615.1). NCBI lineage: Eukaryota > Viridiplantae > Streptophyta > Pinopsida > Cupressales > Cupressaceae > Cryptomeria > Cryptomeria japonica. The sequence goes on from NC_081413.1 coordinate 271,419,238, forward strand.
TAGATTATCTGTTTATGCTTAAGGGTGAAATGGTAGTGTAGTCTTGAGTTGAGTGAAAAGCTAAGTGAGTAACCGGTTAATGCTTGTCTTAGTCATTCTTAGCTTTACCGGTTGCACTCTGTTTCAAACCAGTGTCACTGTTTGCCAGTCATTTGAAGTGTCTGCTATCAAACCGATTGAGGATGATAAGTTTTGTTTGTACTAATTCACCCCCCCCCTCTCAGTACTCTTTTGGTACTATTTGTTCATCATTGAGTTATCAATTGGTATTAGAGCTTCCTCCAGGTCCTCTATGTTATAAGCTTAACCGCTTGAGGTAAAGATCCCAGTCTAATGATGAAGAGGGAAGGTCCAAAGTTTAGCAGAGAAAATTTTAGTATATGGAAAGACAGAATGAAGATATACATCAGAAGCATGGGTGCTCAACACTAGAACTATGTTGAGAATGCCTATGTTTCCCCTACTGGTACTCTCGCCGATGACCAAAAGAGAGAGATGTAGGAGAATGGGCAAGTCGTGGAAGCCCTAATTAGTAGTTTATCTGACATTGAGTTTATTGATGTCCAAGATAAGGAAAATCCCAAAGAGGTATGGGATACTCTTGAAAATATCTATGGTGGTGATGAGCATGTAAAACAGGCTAAGGAAGAAATCCTTAGAGGGAAGTTTGAAGATATGCGGATGGTTGAAGGTGAGACCATTCAACAGTATGGAATAAGAATCAAAACCATTGTTGGAGATATCAAGAGTGCGGGTGGTAAAATGAAAGATTCCACTGTGGTTAGCAAAGTCCTGAGATCCATATTGTCAGTCTATGCAATAAGGGTTGCTTCTATTCAGGAGCTGAGATCAATAGACAAGACTAAGGTATCCCTAGACTCCATCATTGCAAAGTTGACAGCCTATGAGCTAAATAGTTTTGATAGCAGTGTTCAAAAGACTGAATCAATTTTTAAAGCTTCTATTGTACCATCCAGGAAAGGAAAAGAAGATAGCACTAGTGGTGAACCAAGACAGAGTAGAGAAATGGATGATGAGAAGATTCTGATGGCATTTGAAGCTCTCCTTGCCAGGAAACTTCCTAAAGGAACCGGCAAATACAAAGGTAAGCTACCTTTGAAATGTTTTTCTTGTAACCGGATAGGACATATTGCTGTAAACTATCCTAATGGTGACAACAAGGACAAACCAGAAAGGTTCAAGAAATTCAAAGGAGGAAACCAGAGAAACTATTTTGTGGCAGTTGATGAAGGTGTCACGGATGAGGAATCAGAAGATGAAGAAAATGAAGATATTGTGTTTGTTGTAGTCAAGGAAGATGTGTCAGATAAGAAGGCTCCTGTCTCCCGGTTTGATAATTCCAATGAGTGGATCATTGACAGTGGTTGTTCTCACCATATGATTGGTGATAGGAGCAAGTTTCTATCCTTGGAAGAGTATGATGGTGGTGTGGTTCGCTTTGAAAATGATGCACCATGCATGGTCAAAGGTAGAGGGTCCATCTCTCCGAATGGAAAGAGTAGTGCTAACAATGTGTATTGGGTTGATGGTCTCAGACACAACCTTCTGAGTGTTGCCCAACTAAATGACAGTGGTCTCACTCTAAAATTCAAGAATGGAGTTTGCAAAATCAAAGGAAAGAATTGTGAATTGGTGGCCACCGGCATGCAGACCAAAGGTAAACTATTTCAGCTAAATGCAAATATAAGTACATGTCTTATGGCTAAATTTGATGATAGCTGGATATGGCATAGGAGACTCTGCCAGGTAAACTTTGATAACATTGTGAAGGCCAGTAGGATCAAGGCAGTTAGAGGGTTGCCGGTGCTAAGAAAACTGGATAATACCTTGTGCAGAGAATGGAAATTGGGGAAAATGTCTTCCTCAACATTTAAGGGTAAATCTTTCACTGCTGACAATTTGCTTGATCTTGTGCATACTGATTTGTGTGGTCCTATGAAAACTAGAAGTGTGCAGGGTGATAGGTACTACATGATTCTCATTGATGATTGCTCAAGAATGATGTGGGTCACATTCTTGAAAGACAAGTCTGAAGCCTTTGAAAAGTTCAAAGCTTTCAGAGCATTAGTGGAGAAGGAAAGTGGTAAAAGGATCAAGTGCCTAAGAACTGATCAAGGAGGAGAATTCACTTCCAGTGAATTCAACAAGTACTATGAAGAACATGGCATCAAGAGACAACTGTCTGCCCCCTGGACTCCACAGCAGAATGGACTAGCAGAGAGGAATAACCAGACTGTGGTTGAAGCAGCTAGAACCATGTTGATTCAAGGAAAGGTAGCTCACACCTTTTGGAGAGAAGCGGTGAGCACTACAGTCTACACAATGAACCGGGTACTCATCAAGAAAGGTAAGGATAAAACTCCTTATGAGTATTGGACCGGTAAGGCACTTGTGGTTAGCTACTTTAGAGTGTTTGTTAGCAAATATTACATCAAGAGGAGTGAACACCAGAGCAAATTTGATGTGAAGTGTGATGAGGGAATATTCTTAGGATATTCCACCAAGAGAAAAGATCTCAACTGTTTTAACAATAGGACTCAGAGAATTATGGAAAGCATCAATGTAAGAGTTGATGAAACCTCTGAGAAAACTGTGGAAACCGGTAGTGAGCAAGCTGTAAATGAACCGGTTGTAACCTTCTGGGAACCGATTGTTAGTCAACCAAGTACCAGTATCAGTGTTCCTACACCGGTAAATGCAAATGCTGACACTGATGGAGATGAGGATGAAGAAGAAAAGCAAGAGGAATCCATTAAGACCATTCCTCGATATGTCAAGCTGAATCATGATCCTAAGCAGATCATAGGAGATAAGGATGCAGGAATCCTTACAAGAAGAAAGGTCAGAGAAAACTCATGTATGATCTCTGAATTTGAGCCTAAATCATTCAAAGAGGCCCATAAAGATGAAGACTGGATCAAGGCAATGGAAGAAGAACTTGACCGGATAGAGAAAAATGGTACATGGTCTTTGGTACCCAGACCAGAGCATAAAAATGTCATTGGTACCAAATGGGTTCTCAGAAATAAGCTGAATGAGGATGGCACAGTGATTAGGAACAAAGCCAAATTGGTGTGCAAAGGATATGCTCAAGAAGAAGGAGAAGACTATGGAGAAACCTTTGCTCTTGTAGCCAGATTGGAAGGAGTTCGTATGCTTCTTGCATATGCAGCTTTTAAAGGTTTCAAAGTATATTGAACGGATGTAAAATTTGCATTCCTAAATGGTGTACTTGAAGAGGAGGTGTATATTGAGCAACCAGATGGGTTTTCCCTATTTGAAGATAGTGACATGGTATGTAGGCTACATAAAGCCTTATATGGTCTAAAGCAGGCACCTAAAGCATGGTATGAATGTCTGCATTCCCATCTTGTGAAGATTGGATTTGAGAGAACAAGTGAAGATAGTAATATCTACTTGAAGTCTGAAGGAGATCAGATCCTGATCTATGAGGTATTTGTTGATGACATTATCTTTGGTGGAGATAACAAGATGAGTCATGAGTTTGCAGATGAGATGAAGAAAGAGTTTGAAATGTCACTCATAGGGGAGATTAAATTATTCATTGGACTGCAGATCCAGCAGATGAAGGATGGAATCTTTACCACTCAGTCCAAGTATGTCAAAGAGGTGTTGAAGAGCTTTGGCATGGAAGATAGCAAACCGGTTGGTACTCCGATGGTGACTGGTTGTAAACTATCCAAAGAGGATGACTCAGCATTGGTTGATGAGAAGGAATACCGATCCATGATCGATAAGTTGCATTATGTAGTGCATAGCAGACCGGATATTGCACATGTAGTTGGCATTACTGCAAGGTTCCAGAAAAGCCCAAGAGAATCCCACTTGGTTGGAGTCAAGTGGATTATTAGGTATCTGAAGGGAACTGTTGACTATGGATTGTGGTATCCATATAGCAAGGATTTCAATTTGAAAGTATACACAGATGCTGATTGGGCAGGTAATGTAGATGATTGGAAAACCACAACCGGTGGTGCATTCTTTCTCGGTGGTAGACTGGTCTCATGGATGAGTAAGAAGCAGAGTTGTATCTCTCAGCCTACAGCAGAAGCGGAGTATGTTGTAGCTTTCATGAAGTACACTCAAATAATTTGGATGAAGCATGTACTGAATGGATTCAAAGTTCCTGTATCTGAACCAGTAAGTATATTTTGTGACAATACTAGTGCAATTAACATCTCCAAGAATCCGGTTTTACATTCCAGAACCAAGCACTTTGAGCTTAAGTATCATTTCTTGAGGGAAAAGATTATGAACAAAGAGATTGCACTAGAACATGTTTCTAGTAAGGAGTAGTTAGCAGACATATTCACCAAGCCTCTCCCAAAGGCTTCATTTATGTACTTAAGAGGTGCATTAGGGGTGCTGCCCCTTCAGGAAGTAAACTAAAGCTATATGCTCCACATCAATCAGGTATTGCATAGTCAAATTTTTCTTCAGGATTGATGTGTTGAAGGATGCTAATCCTTAGGGGGAGCAACATAATAGGATAGGGAAGCTTGTACCTCCACTTTGGCATTGTTGTCAAAGGGGGAGAAGATGTGAAGTGGAAAAGATATCTGTAATTGGGAAAAGATGTGAAGTAGAGAGATATCTTTTGTATATTGCCATCAATGCCAAAGGGGGAGATTGTTGGCATTATGTGAACTGGTATGAGAACATAATGACATTGTGTGTTGTCATTGATGTCAATATGCTGAAGAGGTGAGAACTGGCATATGTGAGAACCGATATAACACTGTGAATTGGCATTTGTGCCAAAGTAAAGTGTTGTGTTTGTTCAAGGTGAACCGGCATATGGTTATGGGAACTGGTACATGGAAGCGGTGTATGACTACCGATTGGTGGTCTCAACTTCAGGGTTTCCGGTTGAAGTGCTTCAAGCCTGTGTGGCTTAACCGGTGACTTTGTGTGATGAGTTAGCATGATAACAATGAATAGATTATGTTGCCACGTAAGCCTTGTGCGCGTGAAGGATCCTACATGAAGGAGATTATTCCTATCTACCTTGGAAATGTGCGAAGTCTGTAAAACGGTGATAACGCGTGATGGGTTATCAACCGCTATGAAATCAGTGGAAAATAAATGATGGAGATTAATGCAGTGTGCTCAATGGTCAGGATTGAACCATTTGAATTCCTTAACCTAACAGGTTTAGGGTTTAGGGTTTATGCTACCGACCTATCTGTTCTCCTATAAGGTCGATGTTGTGTCTTTTTCTGAGGTTGTTGGCAAAAGTTGGGTGTGTGTATCCAGGAGAAGGGATACGTGATTCTTGCTAGACCAAAAGGAGAGGAGTGATACCTACAAAATGTAAGTGCAGAAGGTGAAGAGGAGCTTAAGCGGATCTGCATTGGCATTGAGTGTTGTTACCAGATCATTGTAAATATTGTGGATCTCTAACCACCTCAATAGTTGGAAAATCCCTTAACAGGGTAGCCTTAACCAGCTTGTTGTAAATCCTTTAACAGGGTAACTCGAAGCTATTGAGTTAATGAAATCATCTAGCTATTGAGTTCTTGAAATCCTCTAACAAGGTAACCTTTAACAGGGTTTAACCCTTAGCCGAGTATTGAAGCCATCCCTTAACCAGGTGATCCCTAACAGGATTGGTTCCTAACAAAACCTATTGTATCAGTCTTTAACCGAACAAGGCTCCTAACAGAGTGAACTTCTAAAGAGTTCAAAACAAGCTTGTGGGTATTCATCCCCACCGTGGTTTTTCCCAGTTGGGTTTCCACGTGAAAAATATGTGTGTCATGTGTGATGCTTTTATCTTGTGATGCTTTCCTATTGTCTGTCAAGCATATGATGGTTCTATGTTTTATGCCTGTCAATAAAACATGTTGAACTAGCTGTTATTATGATCTGATGATAGATTACCTGTTTATGCTTAAGGGTGAAATGGTAGTGTAGTCATGAGTTGAGTGAAAAGCTAAGTGAGTAACCAGTTAATACTTGTCTCAGTCATTCTTAGCTTTACTAGTTGCACTCTATTTCAAACCGGTGTCACTGTTTGCCAGTCATTTAAAGTGTCAGCTATCAAACCGATTTAGGACGATATCTTTTGTTTGTACTGATTCACCCCCCCCTCTCAGTACCGGTTTGGTACTATTTTTTCATCATTGAGTTATCAACAACTTCATGATAGTACAATATGACTCCACAATATTCTAGGTGACTCAACATCACAATACTCAAGTGACCCTAAAGAGTGAGTGTCATCGCATAGCTTATGATGGTTACCATGTGATGGGGAGGTTTCCTCAGAGAGTTAATTCCTTGTTAAGGGAAGTTAGGTGTTGTCCTAGTGGGCTTAATTAATTTTTCATCTAGTCTACTAATCAATTTAGACACCTCAACTCTCTAAGAGTTTTCCCAATCAAGATGTGCTCACTGGTTGCTCAGGCATGGTTGAGATTCATAAGGGTAAATCCAACCTTACACTCTCAAACTCCTAATAAATGCTTGTAGAGGTTGTAGTAGGTATTTATGATGTTTTCCAAGGGTAATCAACTGGTTTTGAGTGAGGGTTTGATTCATTTGTCGATCGCTCCTTCCTTTCCCTATTTTCTAGGCCTAGCAGCCCTAGAGCCCCAATTAGCTCTACCTAACTGGTTTTTGTGGATTTTCTCACAATTTCTCCAAAGACCCACACAAACTCTTTGATGATTACGATATCCTTTTCAGAGTACTTTCCAATTTATGACATGATAAATCTCAGTATGACCGTACAGGTACGGAACTTGAGAAATGCTTGTTTTAGGTTGTTTTTGGCTTGTTTTGGTCTTTTTCCAAGGGTTTGGTGTCTTCCTTGATCTTCCACACCTCGAAACTCACACATATACTTTGCCACACCTCACTTGTTCAATCCAAACACTCTGCACTTCCAACCCTACTCAATCCTGCAAGCACTTGCATATTTTCAATCATTTCCTAACCGGGCTATGACTAAGCTCGCCTAGGAAATGATGCTCATCGGCCTTTCAATGACTTCCAAACAAAAATAAAAGCTATATAAACTTTACAAAGGTTCCATGGCTCAAGTCTCAAGGGTTATTGAGAAGAACTCAAAGGAACTCAAGCTGGAACCATGTTTGGGCCTCTCAAACCCTTACTTAGGCCGAGAGCTTACAAAATTGGAAACTCAATTCAAACTTGCAATAAAACTAACCAAATTTCTTCCTGAGCACTACAAGAAAATTTACAAAATGAAAAATCAAGAATAGAAATGTAATCAATCCATTAAGTACGGATTGTTGCTCTAATTCTTGAAAAATGCAATGTAGAACTCAAAAATGGTCTCCAATTTGTATTCCAATCTACTCTAGGCATTCAAAAATCTCAATACATTCATTCTCAGGGAATTTATATTCCATTTTTGGCCTAACTAACTCTCCATCAGTTTCCTAACCAACCCTTTTCTCAAAAATGCAAAAAGTTGCTCAACGTTGCAAAAAGTTGTCAAGCAACTTTGACAACTTTGCCAAAAAGTGCAACTTTTCCTTACATGCTTTGTTTTCTCCTCCAAACCATCTAGGATGGCTAAAAACCATTGCATTAACATGTCCCAATTCCAAAAAAGGCTATTAAAGGCATGTTTCAACAAAATGCAAGATTTTGCCATTTTAGGCTTACAAGCCAAAATTGAGCAAATGCATTGTCCTAATGACATTCAACCTACCAAGAATCTCAAAAACATATGAAGACCTAAGAGAAGACTCTTATTAACAATTCCAAACCAACCTAAGAACAAAGACACCAAAATGAAGAAATTGGACTCAAAAATAGGTGCTCCTGCACGACCATGGTAGGCCTCCATAGGTCTCGGCCCCCATCTTGGGTTATCCTGGTAACCTTTCCTGAACCTCTAGCTCCATATAATTCTCATGCAAACCCTACCAACCCTTTGTGAAGACAAGGTGGTCAGTTTTCCATTCCAGGCCTTCCCACTACATCTTGAGCCTGTACGAGCACTCAACCATGCACGGGGTATAATATCTTATATAATGTTAAAAACTACCCACCCCCTAATCAATTATTAGGTTATCACTTATTGACTAACTTTCGAGGGGTTATCCTGCCATCCACTTCGGGCATGACCCCCACTCAAAATCCACTCTCTCAAAGGACACTAAACAAACATGGTCACTCCACGAGGACCCTATGGCGAAGTAGACAACCATAACACCACTATCCAAATACAAGTGGCCAAAACAAAGACATACTAACTCTTGGTTAACCATAAGGAAAAACAATACATGGTTAAGGCAACAAGGTCATCATACATCACTTGATCAAAAGACATAAAATACGCCACAACAGGACGGATGACTAACAAGACGAGAAATAACTACCAATAATACTCTTTGCAAGAAAAGTTAATTTCACTAAGTCTGCACTCAAACAATCTTTGAGAAAACAACATCTTAACACTTGCAAATTCATTGATTGAAAATTAAATATAAATACCCTTCATTTAATGCATCATTCATAAATGTCATTCATTTCTATATAATTTCCAATTCAAAATTTTAACAAAGTAGTAAAATCCATATTAATTATTTAACCAAATTAAAAAAAATGAATTACATTAAAACATATTATACATTTCCACATTATATACAAATTATCAACTTGATTTAATTAACCAAGCATCGATAAAAATAAATCCCTATATATATATATATATATATATATATATATATATATATATATATATATATATATATATATATATATATATATATACATGTATATATATATATATGTATATATATATATATATGTATGTATATATATATGTATGTATATATATATATATGTATGTATATATATATATATATGTATGTATGTATATATATGTATATATATATATATATGTATGTATGTATATATATATATATATGTATGTATGTATATATATATATATGTATGTATGTATATATATATATATATATATATATATATATATATATATATATATATATATATGTATGTATGTATGTATATATATATCTGTGTGTGTGTGTGTGTGTTAATAACTTTAACAAACTAAGATTTTAAACTAATGTTTAAAATTTAGCATTAAAAACTAACATTAAATTTATTACATTTAATAAAAAAAAATCTCAATGGCACATTAAAATGCACCGCGAGGGTAAAGCATGCAGTGGACAAAGCCCTACCCGCGGTAGTGCTGCTGTCGGTAGCAGCAGTCACTACCTTCCTGTAGTGTTGCTACTGTCGGTAGCAGGCACTATCGTCGATAGTGCTGCTACCGACCGGTAGTACTATTACTGATCGGTAGTGCTGCTACCATGGTAGCAAGCCACTACCGTCCCATGTGGTGGGGATAGCCTGCCACATGGGTAGGGGTTAGATTATTTATAATATATTTTTCTTCTTACAACAATTTAATACAAACTAAACCATCCCTTGTTCAATTCACGGGCCACACACACAGTGCCAGAATCCAAAATAAGAAAGGATATTCTTCAATAAGGTAAATGGTAAATTGATAACACACAAGAGTCCCAATAAAATAAGGATTTTGGGCAACATAAGAAGAATTTAAAAGATAGGAGAAGGATTTTGATAAACTTCTTCACTTCCATTACCCAGCAAGAATTTCTTGCATCTTGCAAGAGGCAAATAACATTTTTTTGCCAACATAAACCCCAGATCTTGGGCAAATAGAAACTAGAAAACATAGAGAAATCTAAATATATTCCTTTCTATACCAAATAGAATAGATAATTCAAGAACTTGATTTTGCAAGAGCAAATAACAAACAACAAATAGAAAGATGAACCATTTCCTTCCCATATGCACATATTTGATATGAATTCAGTAAAATCATCAATAACAACCACTCTTTCTTCAATACAACATTCAACAAGAATCTACAAAGAGATTTTTCAAATTTTCAAACACACAGGAAGCAACTAAAACATTCAAAATTAAATTGCAAAACAAGAAGAGATTATCCAACCTTCCAAGCAACCCAGGAAGCTAATTGAGGAAGAGTTTCAATCTTGCCCACCCAATCCAAATCCAAGCTCCTTTCAAATGAGTTTTCCAAATTTTACCTTAAAAAATCTGCCTCCCTTCTTCCTGTGAACTCCCAGGAATATATGGGAGAAATATATTTCAACCTAAACTTTCTAGGTTAAAAGTTTTCTCCACCAATCAGAATAAAACCATTTAAAAAGTAAAAGCAATCAGATTTACCTTTTTCCATAAACAATTCTTTTCCAACAAAATAAAATACAAAAGTCAAATGGAAAGGTAAAAAGGGAAAATCTTTTATTTATTTTATTTTATTTCTATTTTCACATGATACTTTATTTCAACATAAGCATTCCAAATTTAAATGGCAAGACATTTATTTATTTCTTTTCACAATATTTTAATACAACTTTACACAATAAAATAAGCCAATTTAACCATTTGATTCTAGCAACTCATTTATTTAATTAAATCAATAATCTCAAGAGAATAATAATCAGCTAATTATGCCAACACAAAAATAGCATCATTCACTCAATTAAATAACTATTTAAATAAACGGAAACACACAAAACAAGGAATTCTCAAACGACTACTCACAAGACGAAAAACACTAAAGCACTCTAACTCGCATACCGGTCAAACAAAAAAGATGACTGACTAACAACACTCACATGAGTGTGACTATGGGTCAAGTTAGGGTCCAACAACTATCTCCTACCCTCCCATCGGACAGGTAAGGCATGCTCAGACCTGTGAAACCAAGTGGAGTCGATACCCTGTACCTACCCGATACGTGTAACTGCAATGTCTTGCATCAACAAACCACACATGCATATAAAAATATATATAACAGACACAACACACACACACCGATGAAGGATAATCATGATGTTCCCTCTCTCACTGAAGTGAGTGAAGTAAAATCATCCCCTCGCATCCCATACACCTACAAAAACGCAACATATAAATAACACATCGCATATATAAAGTAAAAGTGCCAGTCCATGATAATGATCCATAAAAATTACATTAATCATAAGCATTGAGATACTACATGAAAGCATACACCACAAATCCAGATAAATCATGAAATAACATCGCATAAAGTCTAAATCAATATACAATAATGTTCAACTGAACAATCAACTGAAGTCAAACATAAATAAAAAGAGAGTCTGATCGAGGAGGGGTATTACACCCTTACTATACATTGGTGACATTCAATTAAAAGCATTGATATCATGGATACAAAATGAATTTAGTATGGGAACACAAGCTAGAACATATAAAAATTTGGAGTTTGATTGCCCATTGCCACTCATAGCTGAAGCCAAAAACCCATGGCATATGTATTATGACTGGCAGAAGTTGTTGACTAGACCTGATGTCAGAAGCTAGGTTTTACCATTGAGAGAGGAAGCATTTCAGGAATATGAGCATTTGGTTGAAAATGAAAATCAAGTTGCAGTTGAATGTTTGGTTCAGTGTTGGAATAATCTCCCAGAAGACCTAAAGAAGGGTGGACCCCATTCACTGCCTAATTATCATGCAGCCACACAAAGAGCTCCCAAGTATATCCACTTGGGTAGGACAAAAAGAAATAACTAGCTACCCTTGATATTTCAGCCTTCTATCCTTATGTGGCTATTGATGGGATGCAGGGCTATAGACAAACCATATGAAGAGGCCACAGAGGAAGCTAGTTGGACTAGGCTAGAAAAGATGAAGGGGTTTTATTGGAACTTGGCTACAAGAGGAACAAGACAAGGAACCATAGGTGATTTACAAGTCAATTCCCGGATAAGAAATTTTCCTCTTGCTGGAGGATCAACAAGACATTAAGTTGGGAGGCATGATGAGCTGAAATATTAGCTCTTTTATTCCTATAACTGATAAGTTTTTACCATGTTTTAAGTTGCATATTGGGATAGTGTTTGAGTCATGTGATGTATTAAAGTTTGACTGTGTGCATTCTGGATGATAACTAAACCCATTAAATCTTGTATTGTTTTGACCTATTATTCCTGTTGCCATGCGGATTATCATAGGTAATATCATGTGTGAATATATAAGTGTTATGATTAATGAAAATATATATATATGTATGCTTGTATGTTCTATATTTTAAATGCAGGAATAAATGAGATGATCCAGAAGTGTTTATTGCAAGCCAGATGTTGAAACACGTCATAAAAGATGTTGAAGACATTCAAGGGTGGTTAAATATTCAAAACAACATAGAAGATGGTGTGCATAAGAATTGGCAAAGGAATAGCAAGGCGATGCCAGATTCATTTATGTTCGTCTTCAACAAACATCAATATTGTAACACCGCCATGCTATATTCTTGGTTGCGGTTTAGCTGAGTTCCACGTTTTCTATGGATTAACTTCTTCTATTAGCACTCATAAATATTTTATGCCTCATTTCATTGGCGTGATCTAGATAGTAGGAAGTTGTTATAGTTGTATTATAAATAAAAGCCTGCACCTCTTCTCAGAGGTTAGACAGGGGTTAGAGACAGGATTAGACATCATTTTTAGAACTTGAAGCATTTCTTTCATTTCATGTGTTGTATCAACTTTTGAAAACAATTAATAAAAGAAATGTTATTCTAAGTATATATAATTATCTTTGAAGTCTGGATACACTCATCCAAGGGGGGCCACTTGGTGAGTATTCTTGTGCTTTTGTTAGATTAAGTTTTCCCTTTGCTGCAGTAGATGTTCTAGCGACTAATTGTTCCTACAACCACTGGAACCAAATCTTGTGACTGTTCCTGCAGCCAAAGCAGATAGAGTAATTCCTATTTGTAAGCTCTGAACTTAGTTAACAATTATTTAATTAGAATCTTATGTTAATGTTAAGCTTTCCTACAGCCATTCAGTTGTTATGTTTCCACTTGTTTATTTCAAATAGATTTAGTTGTTGCAGTAGTGCAGAATAACTAACGCAGGAACTTAGTGCATATACAGTGCAGACCCATTTCAAGTAATATGTCCCTGGGTTGGCAAGTAAATGAACTTCAGTAATGGAGATAATAACTATACAAAATGAATGACCAATCTTTGGGTTGAGACTTTAGCTCTAGTTATTGTTCCTATTGGCGAGGCAAACAATGGTTCCAATGGGCAGAGTATGGATGCACAATTTTCAAATTAGTATTGGAGCTTAATTTCATCAGAAAACCAATTATTTGATAGAAGTAAGTCTTTTCTTCTATTTGTTTGAAGGCCCAAAACCACCTTTAAATTCTTGAGTCAAATGGTCCTAGTGCACATTGTACATATTATATATTTTGTAAATAGTTGCATGTCCTTCCTTTTGGTTTGCTCCTTTTTGGTTTGGTTTCTGCTTTCTTGGAGATCTAGAATCTTTCCATGTTTTAACCTCCCACATTTATTAAATTTATCAAAATTATTCACTATTAGTTGTAGGAATAGATATAGGTTTATATGATGTTATTTATTTGTCGATATTGTAAACTAGGGATCAATTCCAAGATAACTAAATCATCATGTTTTTGTGAATCATTTCCAACAGGCTTATACTCTACAAATGTTAGCTATGAAATACTCAAGAAAATAATTTCAAGGGATTACTCTTTCCATAATTAGTGAATATATGCGTACAATATGAAGTCAATTTTAAAAGAGGCCTGCAAAGCTACTCATACTTGATCTTGTGATAAAATTAGTGCTTAGTATGCAAATTTGGGTATGGTTGTTGTCTATTATTTTAGTTATCCATTTTATTTAATTTGAATTCTTGTTAAGGTATACATCTAAAGACACCTTCATAAGTTTAAGCTAACTCCAAAGATCTGGAGAGCTTATTTGTTCTCATAGTTAGCCTTTAACCTTCCTAAATCAATAGATGAGCCTTTATTTACCTTCTCGATGACAAACCCTTGGGCTTGTAGGTGAAAGAAAGATCTAGGATTTTGGACCTACTATTTTAGGACTTGACATGGTGATCAAATTTAATTTTGTATTTGATGATCTAATCTTATATGTGAAGATCCTTAATTTTAATACGTGTATAGTGATTCTTTAATTTTGTGTGTGATGATAAAATTTTATATGTAATAGTAATAAATTTAGCATGAACTATTATAAATGTATTTGATGTTTAATATCATATACATGTGATAATATATGTAGAGGCACACTTCATCATTTTTTAAGCAACATTCCTTTCTTTCATGTCAAATATTTTTAATATTAGATAATAAAGGTTTGATTTGGGCTTATTCAATAGCCCATACATCATACTCTATTAAATATAAACATAGAATTCATATTTTATTTTATTTTTTATCATCCCTGAGTTTGAAGCAATTTATTGGAGGTTTTAAAAGACACTTTTGTAGTTTTTCTCCTCACACTTCCTACCAAGTATCAACATCTTGGCTTAAAACTATATTTAATCACTGCTTTTAAGAAAATATAACTTTTAATTTATTGCTTTTAGCAATAATTAACCTCCATAATCATCCTATAATGTAATTAGAGGAGGATCCTTTCATGAAATTGTCCTCTTACTCCCTACCAAATATATATATATATATATATATATATATATATATATATATATATATATATATATATATATATACATATATACATATATATCTATACATATCTATACATATATATATATATATCTATACATATATATATATATATATATCTATACATATATATATATATATCTATACATATATATGTATAGATATATATATATATATATATATATAGATATATACATATATATACATATATATAGTTTAGAAAATCTGTTAACCGACAAGATACTGATTCACCCCCCCCTCTTAGTATCTTTGGGAATCCTAACAGCATATATATAATATATATATATATATATAATATATATATATATATATATTATATATATATATATACAAATATATATATATATGTATATATATATATATGTATATATATATATATGTATACAAATATATATATGTATACAAATATATATATATATATACATATATACATATATATATGTATATATATGTATATATATATATATATGTATATATACATATATATATGTATATATATGTATATATATATATATATATACATATATATATGTATATATGTATATATATATATATATGTATGTATACATATATATATATGCTGTTAGGATTCCCAAAGATACTGAGAGGGGGGGGTGAATCAGTATCTTGTCGGTTAACAGATTTTCTAAACTTATTAAACAAATTGCATTCCAAAATAGTGTACCGGTAAACCAGAAATAATGCAGTAAATAAGATCAATAACCACAACATAGAAAGCACACCATAATACAATATTTTTAACAAGGAAACCCGGTGTGGGAAAAACCTTGGTGGGATTTGTGACCCACAATATTCACTCACTGCTTAATTACAAAAAGGGAAGTCTCAATTACTTCAAAAAATGAATTATGCAAATCCAATATTATGTACTGCTTTGGTTCAGCATATGCTATGCCAGGTTCAGTACCGATTTAAGCTCATCCAGCTTCCATAAACCTTATTCCAAAATCTCCCTTATTATTTGCATGTTCGCATCTACCTATTACATTACATATATTCCATACATTCATTACATAAATGATCCTACAAGATTTCATACTTATATGAGTCCTATTACAATTCGCCTTGTCAGCTTACAAAAAGATTTTACAATTAAATACAAAATAAAATCCTGTCGGCTAGGGTGTCGGTAATCATCTTTGTCGGTGCTTGTGCCGGTGCCATAGGATTATAAGGTTGCCATCAATGACAATACCTTCAATCACCTACAATTTCTCATTGGAGTGTGCATTTTCCAACAATCTTCCCCTTTGGCATTGATGGAAACACTCATGAGAAAAAGTCAAAATTGTATCCAAAAATGTGTGCTCCAAAAATGTGTCTTAACAAAACTGTGTGCTCCAAAATTGTGTGCTCCCCCTGAGCAGATGATCTCTTCTGTCAATATTTTTTCTCATTCAACTACTCACCCTTTGGCATCAATGACAAAGGCTATCAATTAATGTCAATTGAGTGTAGTTCTTTTTGGGATCCCTATAACCGGTGGGTTACAATCTGATATAGATCCGCTAATGCAAAATTTGAGTTGTTAGTGAACCTCTCACTATCCTTCAATGTTGCTTCTGTCCTTTGGATGGTACCGATGAGTATGTGCATTTTCTCTTCCGGTGTCTTAAGTCCTGGAACAAGAGCCTCAGAAATATCTTTTCTCAAAGAGATGAGAATGTCTAGTTTCAGACCATGTCTGCATTTGAGTTCCTTAGCCTTGTATTTTATACTTTCCTTTTTCTTCTCCAATTTCTCAAGTTTCTCCTCAAATCTAGCTATCTCTTGTTCTATAACTGATATGGTTTCTAGTGAACCAATAAGATTGTCAGCTATATCATTTGTTTTGTTTTGTGCTATGTTGATTTCCTTGTCAATATCCACTGTCAGAAGATCAGTCTTGCAGGTGTCTCTGTACAGTTCCTTAAATTTCGTTAAAGTTTTGTTTAGTGCTGGTAGAAGGGTGTCAATGTGTTCCGTGCACTTCTTTATTGTCTCTTCAAAGAATTTTTCTTTTTCCTTGTTCATTTTCTCACTGAATGTCTCCTCATTAATCTGATCAACTGTCAAAAGATTGTCGGTGATGTACTTAGACAATGTGTCTAATTGACTCAAAGAATCTTTATTTTCCATATTGCACTTGGGTGCAATCAATTTCAATAAAGGAATTGTGTCATCAATAACTTTATATGCATGTGCATTACACTCTGTGATTTTCTTAATGGAGTCCAATAAAACCTCTGTTACATTTGTCAGTCTGAATTCTATTAAGGAGGAACCAGAAGATTGTCCAACTACCTTAACAATCTGCAATTCACTGGTGTGAGTAACCTCTTTGTTTATGTTGACCTCTAGTAGGTCAGTTTGAGTCTGCATTTCTACTAGCAAAGGTTTGGGTTTCTTAGTTTTTGTCGGTGGCATTGTCTCTGTCTGAACCTTTTCCTCTTCATGTTTCTCAAAATGTACCTCTATCGGTTTCTCTGTGCTTTCCATTGTTGGTTTCTCTAATTGTGTCTTTGTGTTTTTTACCGATTTTTTTGTAAGTACCTCTGAACTGTCTACTGCCGATATTGATAGTTCTCATACTTAATGTTAAGTATAGATGCCAAGCTAATAAGATGAGGGGGGGGGGGGGGGGGGTAAATCATAGAACTTTAATCTTTCATAAAAATATTAGATTCAACCTCGGTAACATATGCTTCAGTAATAAAACCAAAACTGCTAAACATGCAAACTCAAAAGTATATAAACATCATAACACTCATAACACCAGATTTAACGTGGAAACCCAAATAGGGAAAAACCACTGTGGGATTTTGGACCCACTAAGAAATATACTCTTCTAGAGTATGCTCGGTTGAAAGCAAATCCTATTAAAGATTACAAACACATTGCTAGATGTGACTCGGTTAAGGGATTTCCCTTAGATCTATTAGGATCTTCACCTTGTTAGAAGTGACCTTGTTAAAGGATTTCAAACACTCAATTAGAATATCACCTTGCTAGAGGGTTTTACAAATAAGACTGTTAAGTCCACTTGGTTAAGATATTTTTAGTCACTTTACAAAATAATAGTAATAAAAATATATCTGCAACTTCACATCTAAAATGCTAAAGCAGATTCTTATTTGCTCAATACAATATAGACATAGAACTAATCTTGTCCATCTGTTGGGCTCTATACTCTGTTACAAAACAGGTCTTCAAGCTTCAATGCTCAGTAATCACTATGTAGCATCCCTGTGCATACACTTGCCCGCATACATTGTTTATCAATAGTTCCTTATTTATAAACAATAGCTAACCGCTTAATCTCCTTGATCACATTTCCCATGATCAATCATAGCCATCAGATCTTCAAACTTTGACCAAGTTCAATGTATCCTTCGATCTAAAAATGTTTTACCCCGCCTTGGAACTTGCATACATTTCTTGGAACTTGTGCTAGGGTATTGCGGTTCAATCTAAGTTGTAGATCTTCCTGTCGATTTTCCTTTGCCATAGATTCTTTAACAAACTTCATTCACAACATATCAATCATTTAATCATAGCCAGCTCATCAGCTTCCTTCATTAAATAATGCATGTAATCATTTAATGCATTCTGTTATTACTTGGTTGTAGCTCGGTAAATACTAAA
This sequence comes from Cryptomeria japonica, assembly GCF_030272615.1. Taxonomy (NCBI): domain Eukaryota; kingdom Viridiplantae; phylum Streptophyta; class Pinopsida; order Cupressales; family Cupressaceae; genus Cryptomeria; species Cryptomeria japonica. The sequence continues at coordinate 271,437,533 of NC_081413.1, forward strand.
CTTTACTCGGTAGACATTCCGCCTTCATTAACCGATAGCGATAACCTTAGGGTTTACCGACTAGGTTCCTTAGGGTTTACTGACTAGGTTCTTTGCTCAGTAACATAGTATAGTATTAACCTTACAATCAATAACATATGTATGATATCAAAACAATCTAAACATCATGATCTCATCATTGTCTAACTCGGTAATAGTTTCCCTTTGAATAACTTATTTCTCCCTTTATTCATCATATTCTTTCTGTGTCTTTTACCGACATCTTTATACTCATCAAATCATACTTCTCAAGATATGGCAACATCATACTGAATTAGAAAATCAGTTTCTTGACATCAATGACAAAATAATAATATTGAGACAGTAAAACATCCTTAATCAGTTGTATCCATAATCATCAACAACCTTCTCAATATCCTTAATGAAATGCCAACAATCTCTCCTTGTCTATTATAATGCCAACAATCTCCCCCTTTGGCATTGATGGCAAAACCAATTGATTTGACCTAATTGATTTGGATTGTTGTGAGATTCTGAAATACTGAAACGCTCTCCCCTTGTCATCAGAATTCTCCCCCATACATTAGTCTTCTCTTATTTTCTCTTCAGTCTTGCTTTTCTTTAGTCTTCTCCCCCTTTGACAACAATGCCAAAAAGTAAAGAACTAAAACATAATTTCTTCCACTGAGAAGTGAATTCCTGCTGTTATGTGTCAATTTAGTTTCAGTCATAACATTTATGTCTTCAATTCCTATTTCCTATATTTGTTTCCTGCACACCTTTAGAAAACCTCCTAAAGTGTGTAAATCAGCATCAACTCCTAAAAGATATTTTGTAGAGTCATCGAATTGATGCTTTCATCGAACTCGGTCAGTGAATAGAAGATAGGGGTAGGACCCCTAACTTACTTCTGAGATACTCAAAAGTGTCCCTTGGCAGTGGCTTGGTGAAGATATCTGCTATCTGTTCCTTTGTGCAAACATATTCCAACACCACTTTCTTCTCTTGAGCTTCTTCTCTAAGATAATGATATTTGATAGAGATGTGCTTTGTCTTAGAGTGCATAACAGGATTCTTTGAAATGTTAATGGCACTAGTATTGTCACAGAATATAGTTACTAGCTCGATAACTTTCTCATTTATACCTTCCAACAGTTGTCTGATCCATGCTATGTTGGTACAATTCAATGCTGCAACAACGTATTCAACTTCTGCTATTGACTGTGAAACACATCCTTGTTTCTTGCTAAGCCAACTCACTAGTCTTTCTCCTAAAAAGAAAGCTCCTCCACTTGTGATTTTCCTGTCATCAATGTTGCCTGCCCAATCAACATCAGTATAAACTTTTAAATCAAAGTCATTTCCTTTCTGATATACTAAGCCATAATCCTCAGTGCCTTTCAAGTATCTAAAAATTCTCTTGATTGTTGTCATGTGTGTTTCCTTAGGATCTGCAGAGAATCTTGCAACTATACCTACTGCATGTGCTATGTCTGGCCTACTCTGAACAACATACTGCAACTCTCCAATCATGGATCGGTAAAGTGTCTCATCAACAGATGCAGATTCATTATTCTTTGATAATTTATAGTTGGTGGTCATAGGAGTACTTACTGGTTTTGAATCCTCCATTCCAAATTTCTTCAAGATTTCCTTTATGTACTTGGATTGAGTAATGAAAATCTCATTTTTCATTTGCAGTATCTGTAAACCTATAAAATACTTTATCTCACCAATTAATGACATCTCAAATTCTTTTCTCATTTCATTTCCAAAGTTCTTACATAGAGAGTCATTTCCACAAAATATAATGTCATCAACAAATATGGCTGAGATCAGTATTCCATTTTCATCATTCTTCATGTACATGTTACTATTTTCACTTGTTCTTATAAAAGCAATCTTGATTAAATGAGATTGCAATCTTTCATACAATGCTCTAGGTGCTTGTTTCAAACCATATAAAGCTTTGTTCAATTTACATACCTGATCTTTATTCTTGTTTTCAACAAATCCTTCAGGTTGTTCAATAAAAACTTCTTCTTCTAATATACCATTCAGAAATGCAGATTTGACATCCATTTGATATACCTTGAAATTCTTGTAAGCAGCATATGCCAACAATGTTCTTACTCCTTCTAGTCTAGCCACAGGTGCAAAAGTTTCACCATAATCAATTCCTTCTTCTTGAGCATAACCTTTGCAAACTACTCTAGCTTTATTTCGAATGACCTCTCCTTTTTCATTCAACTTGTTTCTGAAAATCCACTTTGTACCGATTACATTTTTGTCCTTCGGTCTTGGGATCAGTGTCCATGTGTCATTCTTCTTGATTTGATTAATCTCTTCTATCATAGCATTTATCCAATCTTCACTGTTAAATGCCTCTTTCACTATTCTCGGTTCAAATTCAGATATCAAACATGTGTTCTGTCTCAATTTGTTCCTTGTCATCACTGGATCATCCTTATCTCCTATAATCTGACTTGATGTGTGATGTCTTCTGACATACTTGGCTAATACAAGATCGGTAGGCTCTGTATGATCTTCTTCATCACTCGGTAACTGAATATTCTCTTCATTTCCTTCAACAGCTCTCTCGATAAGGCTTGTCAGTTGAACATAGACAAATTCATCATAATCTTCTGGTTCTTTGGAGTTTCCTTCATCATTTCTTTGGGCAAATTCATCAATTTTCACATTTGCAATTTCTACTATTTTGTTAGATGATTTGATCAGACATTTAAATGCTTTACTTCTAGAAGAATAACCAAGAAATGTTCCTTCTTCACTTTTCTAATCAAACTTTCCATTTCTATCATCTTTGTGTACATAGCATCTACTTCCAAATATTTTGAAATAACTTACATTAGGTTTCTTGTCATACTAGATTTCATATGGTGTCTTCAAAGTTCCTTTCTTTAGTTGTACTCGGTTCAGGGTGTAAACTGTTGTGCTTATTGCTTCTCTCCAAAATGTTTGTGGCACTTTCTTTTCAATCATCAGGGTTCTGGCACAATCCACAATAGATTTGTTTCTTCTCTCAGCAATTCCATTTTGTTGTGGAGTTCTCGATGCAGAGACTTGTCTTTTAATACCATGATCATTGCAGAATAAGTTGAACTCGTCAGATGTGAACTCTCCTCCTCTATTTGATCTAAGACATTTCAGTTGTCTTCCTGTTTCATTTTCAACTCTTGCCTTGTACCATTTAAACATTTGAAAAGCTTCTGATTTTTCTTTTAAAAACATAACTGACATCATCCTTGAGCAATCATCCACAAATAATATGAAATATTTATCACCATAATAACTTTGAACTTTCATAGGACCACAAAGATCGGTGTGCACAAGATCCAAAATTCCCTTAGAAGTGTAAGACTTACTTGTAAAGCTTGATCTTGTCATTTTACCCATCTGGCATCCTCGGCACATAGCATTCTCAGGTTTTTCCAAACTCGGTAGACCTCTTACTCGGTGCTTTTTTCTTATTTTGATCAGATTATCAAAATTTACATGACAAAACCTTTTATGCCATAACCAGGTATCATCTATCTTTGCATACAAACATTTATTCCGAGTTGAGTCAAGGTGAAATGTGTTACCTTTTGTTTGTGTCCCGGTAGCAGCTAACTTTCCATGCTTGTCATGAACTTTGGCAATTCCTTTCTGAAATTCTATACGGTATCCTGTATTGTTTAGTTGTGCTACACTCAACAAATTGTATTTCAAACCTTTAACCCAATAAACATCATTGCACTCTGCATTGTCAAGAAGTGTTATGGATCCTTTACCTTTTACCAGACATGGTGCATCATTACCAAATCTTGCATAGCCTCCATCATAGTCTTCTAACATAACAAACTTGTGTTTATCACCTGTCATGTGATGTGAGCATCCACTATCTATGATCCAAGAATCATTAGTATTTATGTGAGATATTAGGGCTTTTTCTTCATACCTTTCTTCATCTGATCCATCTTTGATAGCCACATAAACTACTTCCTCTATATCAATTTCATCTGATTTATCATCATTGGATTCCTCATCGGCTATTAGGCATGTCTTTCTATCTCTTCTTCTGAAGTCTCGGTGTCCTCTGTAATGATTATCTTTCTGTATGTCATCTCTGTAATCTCTCTTTTCAGTAGAATCTTTGTTAGGACAGTTAGAAGCCATATGTCCTATCTTATCACAATTGAAACATTTCAAAGGTAGTTTTCCTTTATACTTACCTTTGCCTCTCGGTAACCTTCTAGCTAATAGTGCTTCAAACTCTTCTTGCTTTCTGATTTCTTCATACAGTTTGTGTACTTCCTCCATGTTCTTACGAAATCTTTCACTTGCTCCATTGTGATCTCCTTCAGAGTACTTATACTTTCTTTCATTGTAATCATTAGATTCATCAAGATGAAAAGAACTAAATGCATATTCAACTTTATTTACCGAAGACCCACTGTTATCAAAGTTACTCAACTCAAATGCATGTACCTTACCAATAGTAGCATCTAAAGAAACTGGCATATTGGGTACAGACCTTAATTCATTGATTGCAGAGACTCGGATTGCATAAGCTAGTAGAAGGGTTCTTAACAACTTACTTGTTATATCATTTTCTTCAATGGTTCCACCTGCTCCTTTGATTTGATTGACAATCTCCTTTAGTCTTGTACTGTACTGTGTTATGTTCTCACCTTCATTCATCCTCATAGATTCAAGTTGTCCTCTTAGACTGTCCACTTTTGCTCTTTGAACATGTTCATCACCTCCATACACAGATATGAGCTTGTCCCACATCGCCTTTGCATCATTGCAGCCTTCTAAATCATTAAACTCTGAGTCGGTCAATGCAGATGTTATTTCAATCATTTCTTGGATACGTTCTTGCTTTGCCTTTATCTCTTCCATTGTCGATGGATAAGTGCTCGGTGTGATGAAATCATTCTCCAGATAAAATACATCATATTCTCCAACTCTTGATAGGTGCAGCTTCATCCTTTTTTGCCATGTAGAGAAACTTGACTTGTTTAGCTTCGGTGCATCCCTCTTATACATCTTTGGATCTTTTTCCTCAAGTACCTTTAAACTTTTTCTTTCAGAGTCCAAAGCTCTGATACCAATTGATAGTTCTGATACTTAATGTTAAGTATAGATGCCAAGCTAATAAGATGAGGGGGGGGGGGGTGAATCATACAACTTTAATCTTCCATAAAAATATCAGATTCAACCTCGGTAACAAATACTTTAGTAATAAAACCAAAACTGCTAAACATGCAAACTCAAAAGCATATAAACATCATAACACTCATAACACTAGATTTAACGTGGAAACCCAAATAGGGAAAAACCACTGTGGGATTTCGGACCCACTATGAAATATACTCTTCTAGAGTATGCTCGGTTAAAAGAAAATCCTGTTAAAGATTACAAACACATTGCTAGATGTGACCCGGTTAAGGAATTTCCCTCAGATCTGTTAGGATCTTCACCTTGTTAGAAGTGACCTTGTTAAAGGATTTCAAACACACAATCAGAATGTCACCTTGCTAGAGCGTTTTACAAATAAGACTGTTAAGTCCACTCGGTTAAGAGATTTTCTGTCACTTTACAAAATAACAGTAATAAAAATCTATCTGCAACTTCACATCTAAAATGCTAAAGTAGATTCTTATTTGCTCAATACAATATAGACATAGAACTAATCTTGTCCATCTGCTGGGCTCTATACTCTGTTATTCAAAATAGGTCTTCAAGCTTTAGTGCTCGGTAATCACTATGTAGCATCCCTGTGCATACACTTTGTTGCATACATTGTTTATCAACGATTCCTTATTTATAAACAATAGCTAACCGCTTAATCTCCTTGATCACATTTCCCATGATCAATCATAGCCACCAGATCTTCAAACTTTGACCAGGTTCAATGTATCCTTTGATCTAAAAATGTTTTACCTCGCCTTGGAACTTGCATACATTTCTTGGAACTTGTGCTAGGGTATTGCGGTTCAATCTGAGTTGTAGATCTTCTTGCCGATTTTCCTTTGCCATAGATTCTTTAACAAACTTCATTCATGACATACCAATCATTTAATCATAGCCAACTCATCAGCTTCCTTCATTAAATAATGCATGTAATCATTTAATGCATTCTATTATTACTCGGTTGCAGCTCGGTAAATACTAAACTTTACTCGGTAGACATTCCACCTTCATTAACCGATAGCGATAACCTTAGGGTTTACCGACTAGGTTCCTTAGGGTTTACTGACTAGGTTCTTTGCTCGGTAACATAGTATAGTATTAACCTTACAATCAATAACATATGTATGATATCAAAAAAATCTAAACATCAAGATCTCATCATTGTCTGACTCGGTAATAGTTGCCCATTGAATAACTTATTTCTCCCTTTATTCATCATATTCTTTCTGTGTCTTTTACCGACATCTTTATACTCATCAAATCATACTTCTCAAGATATGGCAACATCATACTGAATTAGAAAATCAATTTCTTGACATCAATGACAAAATAATAATATTAAGATAGTAAAACATCCTTAATCAGTTGTATCCATAATCATCAACAACCTTCTCAATATCCTTAATGAAATGCCAACAATCTCTCCTTGTCTATTATAATGCCAACATATATCTCAACATATTTATTAGTAGCCGGTTGCTTAGTAGGTTTTTTAGTGTTTACATCAGTGGTATCTGTCTTTCCAGTATCTAGGGGTTCAATTGATTGTTCAGTATGTGTTTCAATCCCAATCTCAATGTTTCCAACTTTATCCTCAACATTTGTCTCAACTGCAATGTTTTTTGCTGGTGGCTTAGTTGCCACATCTCTCTTCTTAGTTGTTTCCTTATCAACCACAATGTTGACTTCTTATGTGTCAATATTCATGGTATACAATACCTCTGAATCAAGATTAGGATCCTCATGGGTAGTTTCCATATTCTCAACATTATCTGTTACCGGTGGTGTATCAACAATTTGTGCCGATGGAGTATCAGAAGGAGGTGGGGGCAAGTTATCTGTTACTTTTATGCTCGGAGGACCACCTACCTTGCCTTTACCTTTATCTTTTTCCTTTTCCTTTTGATAGACTTTGAAAGTCTTTGGTTGTTTAAGTTCTTCTTGCTTTTCCTTCTCTCCAAATAAGATATCCCATTTGTCCATTCTCTCTTCAATGATCTCATTTACTCTGTCAGCCATTAATTCTACATGCCAAAGACCGGTGGAAAATACAATCCTGTTTGCTTCACTTATTAGTTCATCAATCTTTTTTGTTGATCTTACTGGGTGAACTGCAAGTAATTTCTCTATCTTTATCTTCTTGTCTAGTTCAACAATTGCTAGCCTTTTTGCATCTAACCTTCTCTACAAGTCACTAGGTAGATCATCTACAGCTTCTATCAAAAATTTCTTATAAATATCTAAGTGTAGAATAACACTGTTTTCTATGCTTTCCTTTTCTTCATTAGTGAACGTGTTATACAACTTGTTGACATTTGACAAGTTACCATCTTCAGCTATTTCATTCAAAAGGTTGTCTAAGGGAGGGACAACTTGTTTTACCTTTTTCTTCCTGGGTGTTATTTTCTTTGTTGGAGGCCTTACTGCATGTTGTTTTTGTCTTGTTCTCTTAGGTGTAGGAGTGGGTACCGGTGAAGGTTTTCTTTTTCTTACTACCCTTTTAAATTCATCCGGTATTTCACTGTCAGAGGAGGTACCAACCGGTGAAAGATGTGTTTCCAGTTGTAATCCTTCCAAGTCACTCTCCTTAATACCAGTCATATTCAATATATCTTCCTTGATTTCTTTTGCCTGTCTAGTTGCCTTTCTAATTGTTTGTTTTGTTTTCTTTATTCATTTTTGTGATTGAACTTTTCTTTCAATGGCTTCTGCATTTCCAAATAATTCTTCTGTTGGCTCTTTAGGGGCTTCTAGAAGAGATTTTGCATAAGTTTCTATTATGTTTTCATCTGCCTCATAACCCATCTTTGTAACCCAAACTGTCCTTGGAACCACTGCCTCCATCCAGATTTCATATTTCTTTATAACAAAGCATATCTCATTTTGATATTTATCAACTATGGATTGAGATAGTCTTTCCCTAATTTTCATTCTAGCCTTTAGTGCCTGAAAGTTTTCAATTATGTTCTTCTCCCTGTCATCTCCCATGTTATTAAGAATATCCAAAAGTTGTTTTCCTACCAGAATGTCAAATCCAAAATCCTTTCTACCAATATCGGGAGCTTCCTTGGTGATATACAACAATAGACATACAAATAGGTTGCCAAATCTGAATGTGCCTTTCTTGTCACCCTTAAGTTTCTTCAGATTGTCTATTAGCTCATCTTTTAACCACTCGCATATGTCAATTTTTGCACTCTTGTTTACTAAGTCATAAGCACTCTTGATACATAAACTAGAAATAGAGTTTAATCTATTGACATGTGTATCTTTGTATCCAAGAATCATGCTAATGAATCTTACATTGATATCCTTTACATCATTGACTCTTACGGATCTCTTGTCAAAGGTTGCACCGGTTAGGGTCATTACAGTTTCGTTTGGAACCTTTTTAGTCTTGTCAGGCCTGCTACCAGTGGAAGGTAAGCCTGTCACTGCCCTAACTGCTTCTTTTGTTATCTTATGAATGGAATCTAGCCAAAAGAACTCCCCATGAACTCTGCTCAATACAATCCTTATAACCTCTTTGGGAAAATCAGGAATGCTAAGTATCTCCACAAAACCTAGGGTTTCAACTATCTTGTGTTCTGGTTTTACATTACCATTTTCATCACATATTACCTGTCGTATACATATTCATAATCTCATCAACACCTAGTTCTTCAATATGACAATGTATGTAAATTCTAGGACCCTCAGCATAAGAAACTCCTTTGGGTATTTTAGAAAATGCTCCTAGGGTATCATCCTTCTTCGCTACTTTGGGAATGATTTTAAATACAGGCCTAGGGTGTTTAATCACTTCAATTATTGTAGGGTTTGTAATGAATTCAAGTGCAGAGGAGGAAGCCATTGTATAAATACCTTAATCTACCTTTAGGTTTGAATGCTTGAATGATTTGCTTCACTTCTTGCTGTGGATGCCTTCACTCGAGTTTTTCGCACTCTAAGGAAGTTTGAATGCTCAGTGAATGAAAAAGAGTGAAAAACACTTTCTTTATAATGTCATTTCTTTCAACTACCACATTAAATGCTTGCCGGTTAAGTGAAACTTAACACATCTGTCAGTAAAGAAGTAATTCAACTTTTCACCATCAACCGAGGGTAAACTAGCATGTTTTTCAATTTGGTGCCATACCCCCAAGGGATTTCTTTTCAGTTAGATGAAGAATCTCCTACCGGTGGAGTGATACTCTATTCTACTGGTGAAGGAATAGCTTCATTAACATTCTGATCCAACTTTCTAATCCATTGTTTTGAAAATTCTTTCTTTACTTCTTCAACCTTCTCTTTACCTTTCAAACTAGGTCCTTTGTTATTTGCCGATGATGCCTTACTTCTACAAAATTTTGCAATATGTCCAATCTTGTTACAAGTATAACAAGTCACATTATTTTTCTGAATAGCTCTTCCATATCCTATGTCGGTATGTGTTCTGCATTGATTAGATAAGTGTCCAAATCTTCCACAATGTAACATCTTACATTCATTCTGCAGTTTTCTAAATTATGACCAATTTTGTTGCATTTAGAATATTGACTGGTGGGTGCATTGATGTTCTGATAGTTTCTAGATCTACACTCATTTTCTCTATGACCATACTTGTTTTAGTTAAAGCATTTCCCATTAAATTTGTAGGCATTAAATTGTCTTACCGATTTATTGTGATAATGATTGTTTGCAGTACCAGAGCTTTCACAAACTTCAAAGCCGAGACCATTAGTATCTCCATTAGGTTTCTGATTTTTTAGCATGTCATCAAGTTCTTCTGAACTTTTCTTGAATTTCTCCTTGTGTTGATTTGCAGTAGCCAACTCATTTTCTAAGAAATATTTCTGTCTCATGAGTTCAGTTTTATCATGCTCCAAGTGAATCATGTTTGTCTTCAACATATCATTTTCATGACTGAGTCTTAGATTTTTATTTCCAGCATCATTGATTCTCCTAGTCAAGTCATCTTCATTCTTCTTTTGGTCTTCAATGTCTTTACAAAACCTTATAGTCATATCTTGCATCTCATTCCTCAAGGTCATGTTTTCTTGCTTCATCTTGCTTACAAAATCATTAAGAGTTTCTTTTTCATCATCATCACTCTATATCTTCTCATTAAGTTCTCTTCTTTTGTTCCTAGCAATAGTGATATTTTCTTGAAGTCCTTGATTGATTTCCTTTGCAGCCTTCAGATCATCTTCAAGTTTCATATTTTTCAACTTTTCAACATCATAATCTGCAAGAGTTGTTTCCAATTGCTTTCTCAGGTTTTTCATCTGTACCGGTGTCAAAATTTTCCTCAAGCTATTAGGATTTTGAAAATAGAGGACCAAGATCTGATACCAATTGTTAGGATTCCCAAAGATATTGAGAGGGGGGGTTGAATCAGTATCTTGTCGGTTAACAGATTTTCTAAACTTATTAAACAATTTGCATTCCAAAATAGTGTACAGGTAAACCAGAAATAAAGAAGTAAATAAGATCAATAACCACAACATAGAAAGCACACCATAACACAATATTTTTAATGAGGAAACCCGATGTGGGAAAAACCTCGGTGGGATTTGTGACCCACAATATTCACTCACTGCTTAATTACAAAAAGGGAAGTCTCACTAACTTACAAAAATGGATTATGCAAATCCAATATCATGTACTACTTAGGTTCAGCATCTGCTATGCCAGGTTCAATACCAGTTTAAGCTCATCCAACTTCCATAAACCTTATTCCAAAATCTGTCTTATTATTCGGATGTTCGCATCTACCTATTACATTACATATATTCCATACTTTCATTACATAAATGATCTTACAAGATCTCATACTTATATGAGTCCTATTACAATTCGCCTTGTCGACTTACAAAAAGATTTTACAATTAAATACAAAATAAAATCCTATCGGCTAGGGTGTCGGTAATCATCTTTGCCGGTGTTAGTTCTTGTGCCGGTGCCATAAGATTGTAAGGTTGCCATCATATGTATATACATGCATGTGTTGGCAAATGCACACTCCAATGAGAAATTGTAGGTGATTGAAGGTATTGTCATTGATGGCAATATGCATATGCATATGTATACATATGTGTATGTACATACATGTTACATAAGCATGTGTGTATGTATATATATGTTACATATTATATATATATGTTCCATATACATATACACATGCATATGTAACATGTATGTACATAAACATATGTACACACACACACACACACACACACACACAAACACACACACATACACATATGTATATGTAACAAGTATATACACACATATGTATATGTAACATGTATACATGTTACATATATATATATATATATATATATATATATACATGCATACATGTGTGTATACATATATATGTATGTATGTATGTATGTACATACATACATGCATACATGTGTGTATACATATATATATATGTATGTGTGTACACACACACACACATATGTATGTATGTATATGTATATGTATATGTATGTGTGTGTGTGTGTGTGTACATATTATATATATTTATACATACATACATACGTGTGTGTACATATATGTACGTACGTATATGTATATGTGTGTGTGTGTGTATACATATATGCACATGCACACACACACACATATGCATGTATATGTGCATCCATATACATATATATGTATATGTACATGTATATATATATACATGTATGTACATGTCATATATATGTATGTACATATAGACACACACACATATATATAAACATATGTATATGTACATGTATATATATGTGTGTGTGTGTGTGTGTACATACATGTATATATATATGTACATATGTACATATACATATATGTACACACACACACACACACACATAGTAGTACCCATGCCCTAATCAGATTTTTAAACCCGGTTTGATCTTGGTTGACTTTTTTAAGTGGCCTTCTTGGATGGTTGATTTACGATGTTGTAATGTTATAGACAGGGATTATGCTTAATGTGTGTAGCTGTAAATGTTGATTTCACATCGATTCTTATGTAAGATTAGTTGTTTTTTTAATTCATGTTATTAATCTTGGGCTAACACTTTCATTCAATATATATGTATGCATGTGTGGTTCATGGTTGCAGGAGACTGCATGTACAATACAACATAGGTACGAGGTTCGTCTACCTGGATTTACATGTTTGAGTGTACCTTACTGGTCCAAAGGTATTGGATTAGGTAGTCATAAGACCCTTCGTTTTCCCCTAGTCGTGCTCAAGTGAGCGTCGCCGATCGTCAGTCAGTTTTTTATTTGGTTGGGCATACGGGTCATTTATTTGTTTGGCTTTCTTGTGTTGTGTGTTGTGCGTGTGGTAAAAATTGATTATTAAATCCCAAGTATTTAAATTAGATTAAATGTGTTTTTACGCATTAGTAAATTAAGAGACTAAATTAAATAGGACCCCTTTTGTGTGATTAATCAATAATCAGATTGCTAAATTCATGTTTGTAGCAAGTTTGATTAAATGGTTATTTTTAAATGATGAAATAATTAAGTATATGCATTTTGAAAGGAAAGGTTAAATAGTATTTGAAAATAGAAATATCTTACCCTCTTTGGCATTTTGAAATAGAAATGCTACTTTTAATTCAATTGAGAAAATCAATTTTGGAAGAAAAGCAATTTTTGCATATTGAATTGTTTGGAAATGATTTTATTTGAGAAAAATCATTTCAACCAAAAAAATGGATTTTTGGTCAAACAATTTCCTTTTTAACCTAGGTTTTGAAAAATATCGAAGGGAGTTATTTTCGGAATGGAAAATTTTGGGCATTGGTGGGAGAAGAAATTTCTTGAGCTTGCAGGTTGGGCTCTTCATCAAATCATTTTCCAAGATTGCTGATAAAGGTTGGATTCTTGTTTATCTCCTTTGTTTTTGTTTAAAAGAGATTGATTTGCTTTAGAAGGAATCTGGTTGTGCTTGTTTGAAAATCTCAAAATTTGTGGAATAAGGAAGAGTTGTAGTTAAATCTTGAATTTGAATCCTCCTTGCTTTCATTTTCAACCTCCAGTTCAATTCTTGGTTGTTCAAATTGATTTTTATACTGAAAATGGGTGTGTAGGTTTTAGTTAAGAAATTTCATTTTGAATCTCTTATTTTGGTTCATAAATTGTGGAATTAGTTTGTGTTTGGCAAAATTAGTTGGATGAATGTGTGTAAATTGATTTCATTTGCCCAAATATGAAATTTTGTTGGAGAAATTTTCCCAGTTTTAACTTTCTAGGACTGGTTATTCAAAAAGAAATAATAATAATTTTTGGAAATCATGGTTATTCTGGTAATTTATCTCTTTTTTGTCTCAGACTGAGACTGTGTTGTTTTGAGAGTGTTTTAATATTTACTTTAAATAAAATAAAAATATTTGCACTCTATCCTTGTGTTTTTGCTTTATCACTTTTGGGGTTTCTTGGCAGGGCATTACATGTATATGTATGTGTATGTGTATGTGTATGTGTATGTGTATGTATATGTGTGTGTATATACATCTATATATATATGTATGTATATGTAGATGTACATACACATGTACATGTACATATATATATATGTGTGTGTGTGTGTGTGTGTGTGTGTACACGCACACACGCACACACACACACACACACACACACACACACACACACACACACATATATATACATGTACATACATATACATGTACAGATACATACATACATACATACATATACATATATATATATATATATATATATATATATTACATGTACATATATATATATATACACATATACATATACATACATACATACATACATACATAGACACACATACATATACATACATACATACATATAAATACATACTGTAGTACCCCTGCTCTAATCAGATTTTTAAAACCGGTTTGACCTTGGTTGATTTTTTAAGTGGCCTTCTTGGATGGTTGATTTACCATGTTGTAATGTTATAGTCAGATATTATGATGATTGTGTATTCCTGCAAATGATGATTTTGCATCAATTATTATGTATGATTAGTCGTTCTTTTAATTCATGTTATTAACCCCGGGCTAACACTTTCATTATATATATATATATATATATATATATATATATATGCATGTGTTGTTCATGGTTGCAGGAGATTGCAAGTACAATACCGCATAGGTATGAGGTTTGTCTCCACCTGGATTCGCAGATTTGAGTGTACATCATCGGTCCTAAGGAATTGGATTAGGTAGTCGGAAGACCCTCGTCCTCCCCTAGTTGTGCTCAAGTGAAATTCGTCAGTCGTCCGTCAGTTTCCCCTTTGGTTGGGTATGCGGTTTGTGTATTTGTTGGCTTTCTTGGGTTGAGTGTGGTAAAAATTGATTATTTAATCCCAAGTATTTAATTAGATTGAATGTGTTTTTACTCATTAGTAAAATTAAGGGACTAAATTAAATAAGACCCTTTTTGTGTGATTTATCAATAATCAGATTGCTAAATTCATGTTTGCAGCAAGTTTGATTGAATGGTTATTTTTAAATGATGAATTAATTAAGTATATGCATTTTGAAAGGAAAGGTTAAATAGTATTGAAAAATTAATATTTACCCTCTTTCGCATTTTGAAATAGAAATACTAGTTTTAATATTTACCTAAGTCTACATGCATGTTTAATTTTATGTATTCGCATTTGATTAAGAAATGGCAAGTCCTTGATTGTGATTGTTGGATATTGTCTTATGTTTATTTTGGTATTTGTTTATGTGCTTGAACTCGAGTATTGATTTTTTTCATGTGATTGTTTGTATCTGGTCATGTCCTTATATGCGAGTGTTGGGTGTTGTTATGTAGTTGACTGTAGCTAGTCTTGTCTCTAATCAAAGTACCGTCAGTCAGTGCACCTCGTATGAAGACTTGTTTGGCCAAGTGGGTATTCCTACTGTATTGAACTTTGTATGCTTGTCCTGATGTATTCCTTGGTTTAGGAGTCCATTTGATTATGGTCTAGTGTCATATGGGAAAGTGGCTTTCGAGTGGGGGTCGTGCCCAAAGTGGTTGTAGGGTGACCCATCGAAAGTGTGTCTAAATAAGTGATAACCTAATAGCATATTAGAGAGTTTAGTTATTGAAAACACTAAGAAGATAATTGTGCCTCACGCATGGGATGAGGGCTAGTACAGACTCGACATGTAGTGAGAAGGCCTGAAATGGCAAACCAACAACCTTGTCTTCACGAAAGGATGTGTTGGGTTCACATGAGACTTGGATGGGCCGGAGGTTCGGAAAAGGTTGCCAGGGTAACCATACCAATTTATGTGATGACATTTCTCCCTTATGTTTGCTAGTGTGCAGTTTGTGTTGTCTTTGCTAGGAGCACTGTTGTGGAGTCATATCTGGTTGTTTATGCCCTTGTGAAAACTTGATATTCATGTTAGAGCATGGGTTGCTTATGATGGGTTGCGATGACTTATTTTCGCGAGTGCTCTAGCTGCTCTTTTATAATTGCTTCTTATCATGTTTCAGATGGATCCTTTTCCTATTCTGGGATCATTCATGTATCTTTTGGACCGATGTGGTTGTATGTATTATTGGTTTATGTACGCCTTGATGGTAGGATGTATGGATGTGAACCTTATGTAGTCTTCACCCTATTATTTATTAGAGGGGTCTTGCAGTTGAGCAGACCTGAAGATGTAGCCCACTAGGGGTGAACTCCGATATCATTTCGGTGTTATGTGGTGTTTGTGTTCTTCTGCTTCCTTTTTATTTAGCATGTATGGATGGCATTATGGTTTAAATGTATAATGTGGATTAGATGAGGTTAATCTTAAATGCATGTATGTAGTTATCCTATTAAATGTAGTAATTTGGATCATGAAGAATGTAGGTTGGTATAATGGAAAGTATTCATTTGTTTTCAATGCAATTGAAGTATGTAAGGAAATTAGATGCATGACATATGTTTTAAATGTAAGATTGGACGAATGTATGGTTATATTGTAATGGATGAACTTCTCATGTTATCTATATTTTTTAACTTACTGAATGAATTTATCATTTTTTAAAGTATTAACATGTCATTAAGTTAATCAACTTATTTGGATTAATTAACGTGAGTTGAGTTAAGTGTTGAATCAAATTATCACGTTGGGAAACTCTTTAGGTGTTATTTAAGTCTTCCATTGTGTAATTCTGAGCTTAATGTTAACTCAATGTATCTTTGATTTTGTTTTAACCTCAAAAAAAAAAATGTTTGCACTCTATTCTTGTGTTTTAGCTTTATCCCTTCGGAGTTTCCTGGTGGGGCATTACACATACATACATACATATATACATATATATGTATGTATGTATATGTACATACATACATATGCACGTACATATGTATGTACACACACATGCACATACATACATACATACATTTTGATATTCTTGCATACAATTTGGATAGTAAAACTAAAATATTCTTTAGTCGTATGCAAACTATTGGCCACCCAACCAATAGAAGACATCATACCAACCTATTGCTTAGACCCTAAGGGAGTTTGAGATCTCACTTAAAGTGCAACTTCAAAAGGCATCTTCCTAGACCCAATATGTGAAGATGTTTAGGTTGTTACTTTGTGTTGTATGAACATGTTGTTACCAAGAATCAACATTTTCTAAAGTTTACTAAATACTTAGTATTTTATGATTATTAGTAAAATTCATAAGAATAAACCAAGATGTCACCATTTGACAAAAAAACATTACCAATGTTGAATTTTTATTATCTCTACAAAATGTGCACAAGAGAATTCTACTTTAGCTTAATCTACTTATCTAATATCATCTATTTGCTAACTAATATTTTCATCCTACCCTCTATATTCTATTTTTTATTGTTCCTCCTATTTTTGTATTATTTTCACCCTTTCAACATATGGTGGAGGTTATCCATGAAGGGGATAGAGGCGATTAGCCACATAATATTTCCACCACCCTCATTATATTATCCCTTTATTAGCCAATATCACCAGCTTAACCCTACAATAATCTTCTCATTACCAACAATTATACTTAGAAAAATCTATTGGACTAATTTCATTCTTTTAGGATATTAACATTATTTAGCTATACATAGTTGTAGATGAAATAAATACACCTTAAGATCCCTCTACAAATACATCTAGTGCTAATAAATAATAAATTGATCAAAGAAGATAAATACTAGATAAATAGAGTTGAATCAAGAACATATAAAAACAAATGATTAGATGAAACAAAAGAGGAGAGGATATTGCTTAGCTATTTCAACATGTCAAGTTATCCTACATTGAAAGTGATTATGTACAATGACTAGTACATACTGAGTCTTAGATCTCAAATTATAATGATGTACATATGACTATGACAATTCAATTTAAGTTTTTTTTAATATGAAATGGACCTACATCTATAATTCTATCCATATATCATAATTACATTTACAAATGTAATCTTGTCCTTTATATATCATACTCATTCAAATTTAGGGGCTCCCCCTGACCCTTGTACCTGGAGTTCGTGCTCTACACTTTCACAAGTGTGACATCCGTACTCCTCGAAACTTTTTATCTAGAGTTACTATGAATCTTCGCTCTTGGGAAGATATGTGAACCTAGTTCCATCTTAGCCAGCTAGATCGACATGCATTTGGCACTATCATGTCTTCTCTACCTCTAAATATGCTACACGAGATGGGTATTCATTATGTGAAATCTTAGTGGAAAGATTGGTGTTGGTTCCCCAATACCTCTTTTTGTAGTTACAAACCTCGCCTTGGGTATCATTGGCTCTCTCTGCACCTAATCTCTCTGAAATCTTAGTGGAAAGATTGGTGTTGGCTAACTTATGGTGGTGGTAGTGGATGACCTAATTCCTCCAAAGGTTTTCTGCATTTGGCTCTAGTGATCTTGCCCTCTCGCATTGATCAAGACAAGGAGAAAGAGGAGGTTGATATTGGAGAAGGGTGGTCCCTCTTAGACGACAACCCTAACCTCACTAATGTATGGGGTCCTAAGGATGATAAAGATCTGCCTCCTTCGGCCACTGCTTTAGCCACTTAGTGGTTTCTCTTTGTGTAAATTCTGCTCTTCGAGCTTGACCTATGTTTAATGTGTTTCTTGGCTATCCAAATTCTCCTTATTTGATTCTTGGTCTTGTATCCCCCTACTTTTTTTTTTTAATAGTATACTCTTTATTAATTAATGAAAATGACTACTATTCATAAAAAAATCTATCATATAAAAAATAAAATTTCAAACTTTAGTATACCTTTATGAAGCCCATAATATTGTTTTCTCATGATCGAAGATACAATCATACAATCCAACACTATTCAAACTTCAATATACCTTTATGAAGCCCATAATATTGTTTTCTCATGATCGAAGATACAATCATACAACCCAACACATAAAGACGAATGTAATATCTATTTCTTTGAAAGTGTTATCCCAAACTAATGATAGAAAATGCTTTCCATTGATTGATATGATGCTGATCTCTCCTCTATGACCTAGGAGATTCATTAGTCTTAAAATATGGTGCTAGACCATGGGCCTCATCCAAATAGAATTAAGTACTCAAAGTACGACAAAAGATTACAAACTACACCGTGCTTACTAAGTAAAATTTATTATTTTCCGCTGCTATAATTTATTTAAGTACAATTTAATGTGACACGTATGCCGTTTCATCAACATATAATTACTCCTTAAAATCTTCTCCCACAAGAAATATAGATTATTGTGGGGTAAGAGTCATTCTTTCGTTACATCACAACTTCATTCTTTCATTGCAGGAGTTCATATTAGACAAAACACATCATACATGTAATAATGTGCGTTCCTGCCTGTAAGAAATAATTTGAAAAGCTTGGTTTAGTTGAGACGTCTCTTTACCTTGGTTTTCAAGTAAAAGAAGACACAGGCCTGTGATAGTGGCACCAACTCCACTAAGTTGATTAAGTGATGGTTTAATCATTTTGATCCTTCGGTTGTTCACAGAGAGGAAGCATGATTAAGCCCCTTATGGCCCCACGTTGCTTTAAAAAGACAACAGTAAATCAAAATCTTTCATCTCAAATAATTGAGAGCAAATAACACGGAATTAGATGAGATGAAACGAATATGCTGCTAATAATCTCACTTTTTTTAACTATCAACAAAGATCAGAAAAGTGAGAGAATAATGTGCATACCCACATACAGACAGTTTCTTTCTTTCTTTTAGTTACATCAAAATGTCAACTTCTACTTTTTTTTTTTTTGTTTTCATTTGATACTTTGAAGAGTATATTATGGCTATAGGAGCTGGTTATTATCACCTTTGTCTATCTAGATATCAGAAATGAAAATCTTGTCAAGAAGATTTTTTTAAAAAAAACTAAGTCTCTCTTTGGTAAGATTTTCATTTCTGATGGCTGGATAGATGTTTCCATTATTATCCTCCAAATATTCTACAAACTTAGGAAGCTACTTCACATTTTAGTGCTCACTAGTAAAGTTTATTGTAGGCTTACTATCATGCATTCCAAGTATTGTGCACTACTTCTATTCCAACATCACTACTTTCATGGAATTTCTTCAATACTTCCTTTCCTTAGACAAGATAACTTCTTTCATGGAATTTGGTCCACTATTATTATAAGTTATAGAAAAATCACAATAGAAATTTGGTGGACTATACTTGTCATGTGATTCATGTCGCCTTTATATATTTCTTGCATTAACTATTATCATAGAGATTTTAAGTTGTTAGAGATTAAATTTCCATAACTCAAAATTCTAGCTATCAAATCTCTCATCTCAATCTTTATGTGCTAACCATAAATCTAACAACATATGCTTTGTTTTCTCTTAAAATATTTCAAAATCTTCTAGTCAAATCAATTATACATATAGGAAACAAAGTATTTTTGGCTTAGTTTCACCATAAAACTTGTATAACCATTTCACTAAATGAAATGACCCTACCTAGATAAGAAATTTCCGACATCAAACATTAGTAATGTGATTCTTGAAAGATGATTGATTAATGGGACACTAAATATCTTAAGACCATGCGATTTAAATATATATTTTTTGATATAGAAATTTATTTTGAAAATATGATGAAATAGTATGAAATAATATATGAACCATGTATATATGAGACATAGGGGTTTATACAAAAAAAATCTAATGGGAAAAAACTCACCAACAAAATTTAGTTTACAATCGTAACAATTTAAAAAAAAATCCAAATATAGAAAGCCTCCACACTTTTCTCAATATGCTGACTACACCATAAATTTCAACAAGAATGCTTCATAATATCACCATAATTTTAGGTAACATCACATCATCAATCTATATTATCTATATTAACAATTAGATCTTTATAACTATTCATGGAATATCTATAATCACACAACCATATCTTGACCATACATAGATGTCATTAGACTACACATCACTCCAAATAAGACATATCTGATAAACTTATAAAGCATAAAGCACGAGGAGGGGTGGGGCGGGGGGGGGGTGGGGTGTGAATATGTGATAGCAAAAACAATAATACTTTAATCCCAGATCGGTAAAATCTCGGGGGGGGGGTGAATCGGTGATAGCAAAAACAATAACACTTTAATCCCAGACCGGTACAAAAACATTTAACCAGTTTACTTATGAATTTGCATGCAATCCAAAGTGTTATAAAAGCATTCACAACAAGTAAAACATTCACCATATCACAAGTATTTATACGTGGAAAACCCAACTGGGAAAAACCACGGTGAGATGGAACTCACAAGTTAACTATCTGCAGAATAGGTAACTGACTGGTTAAGGTCTACAAATTGCTCTGTTAGGAGCAAATCTTGTTAAATATCCCAAAGCCCTATTATGAGCTATACCTAGTTAAAGGTAACCTTAGTGGAGGATTTAGATCCAAGTTAATGAATCACCTTGTTAGAGGATTTCTACAATGAAGCTTGTTAGAGCTTACTCGCCACCCTGTTAGGGGATTTAACTGTTGTAGTGATTAGAAAACAACATGTGGTATGATCTAGGAATAGCACATTCTACTTGTTTAGATCCTTTTCTGCTCACTCATTACTACATCACCTACATACTCTACAACTCCCTCAACAAATTGCATCAGATCCAACTCATAACACAACTTGTATCTTCTATATCAAAATAACTCACCACAATGTCTTTTTATAGACATTAGATTTCATGTCGGCTCCTAAACCTCAACACAATTTCCTAGGTTCAATGAATCTGGACAATCTTCCTTAACACGACACAAATCTCCGCCAAAGTGTCAGTTGGTGGTAACACATCATGAAAGGTGATAACTCATCACACAATCTAGGGAAACCGGTTGGAACACTGATACTGGTTGAGTGTTGGCCTCTTCAAACTCATAGGCCGACTGTCTTCATGTGCCTCCTTGTCTCTCTCCATTGTATCTTGAAACTGGTAACAATGGAACTGACCAAAACCGTTGTCTTAACTACATATACTAGTTGTCTACATATATCGGTTTAGACACCTTCATACCAATTAGACTTACTCTTTACAAATGATACCGGTTTACAATACAAAGACTTAATAGTAGTACCGATTTGACCTAACTGGTATACAAAGATGACTATGATAATCAAAACATATGTATGCCATCAATGACAACACATAAAGTCATCAGATACAAAAATAATCATCATGCCAACAATATCTAAATAGATAACTAACACATTAGATTAGATACTCCCACAAAGACTAGTCAAAGGTTGTTAACCAAACACTTGAATGTAAAACATGTCTTCTTGGATTATAGACAAAATCAAACCACAACTTGATATAATATAAAGATAAAATTATTGATGTCTTATGGTACCTTTGAGTACCTCATAGGATGTATACATATCTTCAATTTTTATTGCATGCACTCCATTAATGTTGCATGTCCACCTACACTAACATGCATGCTCCAACAACTAAATCAATTCATGATATTGTAGTGAGATTTTCACTAAAAGTCTCCTAATTCCTAAAACATTAATATTTGTTACAACATAGCTCCATGCCATATCACAATTTCTAAGTCCTATGGGATCTACCTTTAAACTAATTACTTATCATGTGCATGCATTTGGGGTTTATTAAATAGCAAAAAATTGACTTAATATATATCTCTTCAATATATTGGGGTAAAGGTGATTTTTTAATTAATATAATTTTTAAGTATGTATTTGGGTTGTGAAGCATGTGAAAGAGGTGCGGTGTGTTGCACCCAATCTCACTTCGTATAATTTTATTGGTTTGAGTCCACTGTGTATTTGGCATTATTTTTCCCTTCATAGATAGTCAAATGAGATAACTCCTAAGGGGTATCCCTTGGTCAAATTTTGTACACATATTATTTCTCATCATCCTCTACATACATATGATGTTTTATAAGTTGCACGTAAGTCCCAAAAAATTTAAACATTATGCTAAATATTAGATTTTTTAGAGTTTTCCATCTTATCATACCTTTCCCTTGACCCCTAATTTTCCCTTGTCCCTATATTGGTTTTCAGATCTTTCCCTTACTATAATGCTTTTCCTTTAATCCATGATTCTCAATCCTTTTCAATATGTTATTTTTTGGAGTTAGATTTTTAGCCATCCTTTTTCCCACATCCTTTATGTCATTAGTTTCATGGATACCTGTAATCCCCAACTTTTGACATGTTTCCTTTTATATAATTTTTTATCTATTTAAATTTATGAGAATGCACCACAAACAATATAATTTATCGTCGATCTTGAAAAACCTAAAAGCTCTATGATTCTTGTATTATATAGCATTAATTCCCACCTACCTCCTTGTATGACCTAGGTTTCCATTAATGAACAAATTTGATGTTGGCACTGCTCCAAGAGGGTTTTCCCACCCAAAAATAGTTGGTTATCTTAAGGGCATAGATTAAGAAATACATTCAATGGTGCAATATGGGGTAAACTCGTGTATTAATTGATATGGTGGTTGAGTTCTAGCTCTTGAGGGTCCTCAAGCCTATTCTAGATTGCTCATTTAGTGAATTTTGTGGGATATAATATTACATTGTATGCTTCATACATTAAATAAAAATTATTACTTAATTTTCAAAGTACATGCCAATTAACAAAGTGTTATATATGCTAGATCATTTTATAAACAAAATGTTACTTATTTTATCTCTCTTGCATATGATTGCAAGATGAAGGAGCTTCTAGGGTTTTGACTCCTACAAATATAGTCCCCATTAAGAAATGTCGTGTAAATCATAGGGAGGTGTATACTATGAATGATTCATGTAATTGTATGTCTCCATGATTCTATTTGTATATCTTTAGGGGAATTTTAGCTTAGGGTCCTTTTGCCACACATGTTGCTATGAATGCAATAGTGATCAGATGGATTCATGACCTGAAATTCTATTGTATTATAAGATTTTTAATGGTTTATTTATTTATTTCATATGGATTTTAATAGTTTGGGGGTGGATTACTATGTATATGTTTAGTTTCTTGAAATCATGGTATTTGTGGTGTACATGTTTGCACAACTCATAGTCCTTTTGATTTCTTTGTATTTTTTTTATCATGGTGTGTTGTGACTTTGTAACCAAATGAATACACATTGATCAAGTGGATGTAATGATCCACCATACACTCAAAACAAACACACATAATACCAATAGATTAGAAGTAGGGGGTAGTTTGTATGCATTTCATAATTATGTGTTATAACTAAGGAAATATTTTTTGCAATCTATAATTGCAATCATAATATAGAATCATATTCTACATACCCACATCATAAAATTTGTAATAATGTGTTCATTAACTTACTATAGGTCTTATGAGCAATTGGTTAGTCTTTAGTGTAGTGAAAACTTTTAGGGCCAAGCATACATTGGGTACTACTGCACTTTTTTATATTTATCTATCTTCATTTGTGATCAATCTTATTAAGGATACCTCTAAGGAAACCCCCTTTGGGTCTAGGTGATATTTAATTGAAGGATATATTACCCACTCTTAATAAATTAGTTAGTTATTTCCTTGCCTAATTAGGAGTTACAAGTTGCTTGCTTTGAGTTTGACACCCCTTAAGATTTTGGAGCCTAAAAATTTATGCACCAACAAGGTGTTTGTAGGTGACTTTCCAAATCCTATGTAGACCAATTTATATAGGTAAATAAGAAGGAATTCAATTCACTATTCTAGTTTTTATAGGGTTGTGAAGATATCATTTTTCTACATCATATATTATTTTGTTATGTTAGAAAATCAAAATCCTTTGAGTTCTTACTTAATCCCAGATTTGTTGTAGTTAAAAAAGGAAATAATGGTCACATTAAGTTCATACATTTTTAGGATTATCCTACCTAATTAATTTACCTAAGTCTAGTTCTTGAAACCTTTTGGTGATTCCATGAACCTACCCAAAATAATCCCTAGGTATCTCTAAAATCCGTCCACTATACTCTAGAGTAATATGCATATTAAAATTAAGATATTAGTTATTAAAGGGTTAATTATTAGAGTTAGTGCGGAAAGGGTTTAAGAGATGAGAAATATAAACTTATCAAAAAATTCTATAGGATTATATAAATGTTTATCATATCGAGCATCTAATTTTTTTGTGTCAAGGATTTAATGTATATGATGGTAGTCAAAATTAGTTTGAGTTAAATGACGGTATGTGCAGTGCCCTTATTTGACATGGTATGAATAATAAAGGGACATAAAAATGTAACAAAAAAATTAGGTACATTGAATACTTGAAAAAAATAGGGAGATATTTTGATTATACTAGCCTTTACATAAGGGATATAAAAAATATAGATTTGAGGGCTAGAAAGGAAATCATTGGTGTTTATTATTGCACTACAAACACATATTTTATTCTATTATCTTATCAAGTGAATCCACCAAGGTATAAATTTACCATAGTTATATGGATTAGGATTCTCACACTGTTTACCAATCTACTATCGAACATGTTAAAAAGACCTTAAACAATTCTAAAAGTTATCTCACCTAAAAGCTATAGCATATCAAAGTGCCAACAAAAGGTCTAGGATAAAATCTTGAAACTATTTAAAGAAAAGAAATTTTTACACATCGGATACAAAGTTCCCAAATGAATAATTTGGAGACATCTTCAAGTGGTATCATTGACCTTGCACTCATGTGATGATGCATGGTTATTGATTTAGGATATTTCTTTCATATAAATCCTCACTTGAGGAGTTCTTATTTGTACATGAAAGCTATAATGGAGTTAGTATTTTTTGTCTAGAAAATATCTCTCAAAAGATTTCATTATTCATGAAAATATCAGTTTTATATTGAGAGATGGGAGGGTTGAATCTGCTGAATTTTATAGTTCTTTGTTTAGCTAGCAATCTTATATTTTCTTGTAACTTGTAATATTTTCTTGTAATATGGAAGCGTCTAGGTTATCTTTAGTAAGGGTAGTTGTAAGATGGTTAGAGGAGCTATGGTGTTGGAAATGATAGTCCACTATGGAACTCTAATCAAATTGGATGCTAGGATTGGATTAGAAATTAATAGAATTGTACCATGGTTTCTAAGAGTGAGAGCCATAAATTTCTTGTGGAAAAGATAATGTTGGTATGAGAGGCTATGAAACATTAGAGAGAAAGGCCTATGGTCCTCATAGTAAAAGGGTATATGGATCGAATTTTTATTGTTCCATGGATTTTACTTTCTATGAGCATCATGTTTATTGCAATTAGAATGGGTTAAGTTTTCTCTAGTATTGCTAAAGCTTAAGAGAACTTTTATTTGATTCGTAGTAATGGTGTTGGACCAATATCTTGTCACTCCAATTTTAAAAATCCTTGTATTATGTTTCTTTTATAGGTGAATTTTATAAGAAAATTTGGCCATTGTTTTTTATATTAAAGCAACAAAACAAGGGTATTGACACTCAATACAAAGACTAGCCAAAAAGCCACTTCCACAACAACACAAATGTTGTCACAAACAAAAAGACAGACAAAGAAAACAACCTGTCAAACCTAGACCCAGTAACCAAATCAAGGAGGGGCAAAGGTACTCATGCTTTGAACAAGAGGGGATTGGGTTAGGGGGGAAGACTTCCCCTTCCACCTACAATGAACAATCATCCAGGCAATACAATCGTCAATAGAAGGATCAATTGGAAGGGACCCCGTAGGGTTACAATTAGTATTGCTAGTAGAGTGTTGTTGTAGGGCAACAAAGGCAAGTTGTTGTAGAGAAACAACATCAGGAGTAGGAGTTGGCACAATAGAGCAAGGCTATAAAATAGGGGTAGTAACTTCAACTACCCTATCTGTAGCATCAACGGTAGGAGGAGGCACCTCTATATCATGAGAGGAATCTACACAGTTTGAATCCGACACAAAAATAGTCAAGTGGTCATAAGTAGCATCCTTCCACTATGTAGTAGCTCCTTTATGATGTGAGATAGAACAGTTCAAGGCAAGATGACCCGTAGAGAAGCATTTCCTGCTATAAAATGGGAGGCCCTCAAAGTCTAGCAGTTGTGTCCATTGTTTCTAAAATAAAAAAATATTATTTAAATTAAAAATTTCAAGTCTCTTGTTGAGAAACAAGAGAAGAAAAATATAAAGACATTGAGAAAAATTAACAAAGAGAGATTTTCTTAAAAGTTTAAGAAGTTTCACAAGAAAAGTATAATTAGCCATAAGACAAATCCACAATAAAATGGGGTTGTAGAAAAAACATGAACTTGACACTAATAGATACATAAGAGGTATGATTAGTCCTATCGATTTAGAGAATTTCTTAGGTAAAAGTAGTGAACACCACTTATAATTTGATCAATAGATCACCATGTTCATCAATCCTTTTTAACAAAACCCATGAGAGCTTTGGAAGATCTAAATATATCTATACTAAACTAGACATTTCTCATGCAATGAGAGTTTTGATAAAGTTAATGTCTAATTTAAGAAACGAACATCAAACTATGGTTAAGAGGGTCTTTAAATGCTTAAACAATACTAGATATTACTCTATTTTATGTAGTGAGAGACATGAGATGGCTAGGATGGTGAATATGTAAGGATTTTTGGATGTAAATTAGATTGGAGACATTAACAACATGAGATCCACCAATGACTACACACTTTCCTTATTTGGTGGAGAAATTAGTTGAATACAAAAGGGTCAAGAGATTACTTCTTTGACAACTATAGAAGTAAAATACATGAAAAATGCCCATGCTTGTAAGGAAGTAGAATGGTTTTAGAGATCGTCTTTAGATGTTGGCCTCTTGTAAAATAGATTGTGATAGAATATATCTAGTTTGAATAAGAATCCTACGTTTCATGCTCAAACAAAGCATATTAATATTTAATGTCATTTTGTTCAAGACATGGTGCAAGAACAAAAGGTATTCATAGAAAATAGTGACACTTTGGTGAATGTTACAAATTCTCTAATGAAGTGAATATGAATTATTTTTTGGTTGTTATAGGAAAGCTATGGAAATTTCTACCCCTAGTTACTAGTTTATGTTTGTTTATTGATCCCATTATTCAATATAAGCAACATGTGGGGATTATTGTGAGGGTGTGTTCTACACCTTGTATAGTAACTTTTTTATTTGTATAATATTGAGATCTCATAGAATGGGGCACCCCATTGTAGAAAAATCTCAAGATTCCCCTTGTAAGATTGATCTTGCCACTTGGAATGCCATCTATGACATAGGAGTTACATTGGAAGAACAACTACTTTGGTGTTTAAAAATGATATTGAAGGACCATCTTTAATTGATTAAAAATTGCCACACACAAGAGCATCTTGTAGAGGAAATGATTGTTCAAAATGTAGCTCTTGCTTTGACTAGTTAACTTCTTGTTTACATGGGTCAAAGGAATCATGATGGAGCATTGAAATTGCATTCATGAGGTGGGCCATATAGGTTTGGTTAACGCAATTTGACCAAGATTTTGGTCTATGGTATTGGGAGCCATTTGGTGGTTTCTTGTTTGTTTCTTGCTTATAAATCAGGCATTTGACATAGTATTTGTACATGGTTTTTTGGCAATAGATACATGTTATAATTGAATTAAGCACAAGATTGAATAGAACATTTTTGCATAATTAAAATTCTCATTAAATTGTAATCATTTTCTTTGTTAATATATTGAATGGTTTTGTGTTTTTGCTATTTTTTCTATACGTAGGAAATTGAGAAAACATCAAAGCCCAAATTATGTAACCACGAAACATAACAAGCTATGAAATTTATCCTAATACATTCAATGAAAGAATGAAAGATAAAATTTCAAAACAAAAGCGCAAACCACATGTTGAAAACTCCCTCATTGACCTCCATTGTTCTTCTTTCACCTTCAAATTTGATGTGGGTGTCACCTACAAATGCAAGTGATTGAAAGCAAGATGATTGCGAAAAAGTGATTTGAAAGTGACAACATAAGACTACTCGAAGCGTGGTTGTCAAAAATGAGCAATGAGAGCTCAATTTATAGACTTTTGAAATCACATTGAACGGACAAGATTAGCTCAATCCAATGGTTGAGATTTCATGCAAGAATGAGTTAAAATGGAAATTGTCTTTAGAAGTGAAGAGAAAAAGGAGTTAAATCAAAAAAGAAAATGGAATTTTCTATTTGCATTCCAAATATTCTATTTAAACTCAAATGAGGTGGAATTAATTTAATTTAAAATTATTAAATCCAATCATAACTCAAATCAGCCAATTAATATATAAAAATATTAATTGTAGGAAAAAAGTGAAAGAATATTCATTTATTTATTCAAAAGGGAGGACATGTTAGTAAGAAAGGGGAATGATTAATTATTTAATTATTCAATCTAGGTGAAAACAATTAAGGAATCCCGACCAGATTGTTGAATAAGGTCCTAATAGTGATGATTGATTGGCTAATAATTGATAAAAATTAATGACAATTGACTGAGGTTGACAACAAAAAAGGACAAAGATCGAAAAAGACTCAAGTTTGATAATGATTTTGATAAGAGACTAATAAGATTAATTGATAAAGTGCCATGAAAGGTTGATAGAGTGTCATAGAGGACCGATTGAAATTGATCGATAAAGAGGTTGATAATTAATGACTGATTAATTATCAAAAAAGAGGGAATTGAGTCTAATTATCAAGATGAGACCAATTCGAATGATTTGAAAATGATAAAATGCCAATCATAATGATTTAGGACCAAATGCGAATGAACAAGACCGATTAGGGTTGGATTTGAAATGAATTGAAACTAGAGGAATGACACAATGTCAACATATGATGGAGATCGAATGCCACATAGAAGGCATGTTAAAAATTAAGTTAGTGACATAGGAGCGATGACCAATTTTGAGTGTCTACATTTTCCAAAAAGTTTTCCTGAAGCATAACTAGTGTTTTACGTGTGAATGATTTTTTTTATTTTATTGTATTATTGATTCATATCCATTTAACATCAATTCTTGTATTATAATTTTATAATGTTTTATGCTCTAGGTTGTAGCCCCATTTAGACTTTAGGGGCATGACTATTTCCACCCACCTTTTTTTGTGTATATGTAACATTATTTCATAAATGATAATGTAGACACTATTCATTATAAAATATTATGTGTTCAAATTATCATGTCTATTTCCTTTCAAAATATAGCAATGTAAATAAATGAAGGGTGAAATATTAGTTAAAATCAATGCCTATACACTAACAAAGAAATCAAAATCTATGATTTTTTTTCAATAGCAAGTGGAGAACAATACTTAGAAATAAAATGGCGTTGTGGTCATTAAGTCCAACTCCATGTAATGAATATGTGTGCACATGGGTCCAATACAATTATATTTATAACACAAATAAATATGAGTTAAACACAAATGCATGTAAGATAAGTGAACGATATAAATAAGAGTAGAAAGAGAGGATGTGCATATTTTACACAATAAAAACAATTAAAATAAATTAATTTCCAACTTACAAACTTAAATATAAATTTTAATATATAATCATTAAAAATCTTTAAAAATTTTCTTATTTAAAATAAATAAAAATAAAATTATCTTATTATTTTGTAATTAAAATTATTTTTATATTTATAATTTAAAAAAAAAAGAATTATATCCACATCATTTTAAATAATTCATTATATTTATTCATTAATCAAAATATTTAGATAATTAAAAAATAAAATTTAATAATTTTAAATAAAATATTCTACTATGAAAATATATAAATTTAAAATTAAAAAATATGCAAATAATATTTTTAATAAATATATAAATATATATATATATATATATATATATATATATATTTTAATTCTATAAACTATTTCAGACCACTAACTTTTAAATACATTTAGCCAGAATAGATCTTACGAAGATAATTAGCCAATATTAGCAAATTTCTATTAAAGATAGAACCCACTTTGTGGATTTTCCAAGGGATTTACTAAAAATCTAGGTAGTGGCATCAATAAGAACAAACATACATATAATTCGGGGTGAAAAATTCCTCTTATAGCGAAAACCTCCTAATAAATAGAGAAATTAAACGTCTCCTTCCTCGTCAATCGCCGAAAATCAACCAACCTCACCCGTAAATCCTCTTCCAATCCATACACACCAAAAATGAGCAGAGACAATAAATTACTATATACTGTCCAATAATATTAGGAGCCCACCGTGATGAATTCTGTTTTAGAAGGCCAAGGGATTGTACAGCTCAAAGCAAACTAACAGCCTCAAAGGCCACAATAGTGCATATGCCGTTTAGTTAGTTCGATTGAGAGAGAAAATGGAAGGCGTGGGAATCGAACAGAGGGCAGAGTTGGTGAAGGAAGGAGAAGGAGGAAGAGGAGGAGTCCTGGAAAGACAGTTATCGAGCTTGTCGTTGAGCGATTCAACAAGAGAAACAGCAGGAACAGAGCAGGAGGATGGTTCATCTGAAGAAAACGACGAGTCTGCTGATACTGTTGGAGAATTATTTGTCCCCGGTCCAATGTGTTCTTTAAAAGATCATTGGGAGCGCGACAAGGTATGTTAATTTCAAATTTAGACGCTCGAATTTCCTGTCATAACGTTCTTTACTCAGACATTGCACATCAGAATATTTCTGTGCGTTGTTTTTGATGAATTTGATAATTTGCCAAAAAATATTATATTACAGCCCCTTCAACAATTTTTTAAAGAAAAATGCTGCCCACGTTTTCATTGATAATGTATTTAATGCTATGGATTGGCTAGAATATGTAAGTACTGTAAAATCTTATTATTTTCAGGATACATTTTCTCCTCCAAAGTAGGCTGTAAAATATTTATTTACTTTTCTTTGTATAGAAAATATTTCTGAGCATCCGAAGGTTCTAAGCAATAAGAATTTTTATAGAGCAACATTCTTGGACTATTTATCGAGATCAACTACGTTTAGTAGTTTATGCTTGAGTCTTTTCTGAGTCTTATTCTGGGGACAAAGTTCACAATACTTGAAGTTTTCCCGTTGCTTTGAGTTGCAGGTCTTTCGGACATTGACAGGTTGTAATGTTTACTTATTCTGGTTGATCAAGTTGTCTCATCGTAATGCTGTTTCACCTGATCTTGTAGAGTAGAATATAAAATTATAAGTAAATCTAAGCTCATGCTGGTGTCAAATGAAGAGGAATAGTGAATTGTTGTTGTCTTACTCTAATGTGGTTGAAGAGAGTACTTGAGCTCCCCTTCCTGCAACTTCAGGAAGGGGCGCCGTTGTCTCAAGGATTCTGGTCATGACTCGAACTTGTGCCAGCATGATGAAATTCCTAGTATTTATCGCTGGACTACAACAGTCAGGGGACTCAAACGTAATTGCCTGATAATTTTGTACAGAATTTAAAGAAACCTGAGATTTTATAAAATGGGGATTAAGGGGGGTACTTAGAGATCCTAGCATTGTATCTCCTGGTCAAACGTATGTTGACTTTACCCTCAACAGAGTTTTGAAATTGGAGCAAATTTCAAATTTGATCAAATTGATGCAGTTGAACCAATTTAAGATGGAGAACGGGAAAAGTGAATTACTATCAATTAGGCTAAAACAAATTTGTTGAGGGCTTACTAATAAATTGCGCTAAAAGTTAGTTTCTGATATTATTTCCTGGCATCAAAGCTCCATTTGGCGGATACCCATAAATGGCTCTACATGTGAGAGTTCCCTCTACCGAACAAACAGAGTTTTGAGCAGATGTTGACAATCGAGGAAGCTAGGATGGGCGTTCTGTTTAAAAAAAATGCCTGGGTGAAATCATTAATGATAAGTCTCGGTACTGTCCAACTATGTCTCCTCTTTCTGCTTTCAGCTGAAGCAATCATCGAGTTGTATATATGTGTTTTTAGAGCATTTTAAAAGATGAGATGGCTTTTTAATTTTTAATTTTTAATTTGGACGTACTTAGTGGTTTAACAATGTCCCCAAATTGAAATTGAATTTGTTCCTCTACAGCACAGATGGGAGAGTGTTTATATTTCCTTTAGGTTCTAGTGTTCTCCCTACTATTAATGACAAAAATTCTTACAAGCTGTTCTTTGAATTTTAAATCCATAATCAGTACTTATTATACTGAAAATTTTCAATTGTGCACTGTAGTTTTAGAAACTACATTTTAGCCAAGGATTTAAGAACATTCCTTAAAGATTATGTGGTGCTTAGAACCTAATGTAAGCGGAGAAAACTTAGGTGGTAGAGAGCGCTTCTGTCTGAGACCAATTTGTAGTCAGAAAATTTGCTCAGCAAAGAAACCACAGGGGATCTAGAGAAAAATGGTGGAGATCTAGAAAAGACAGGCATTGATTTGAAATAAGGCTTACAGCTATGTAACATAATATATGGAACATGCTTTCCTTTTCCATACTTTAAAAATGCCAAATTGAAAACCATTTTTATGTCTTTCCACCCATACTGCACCCAACTTTTTTAATTTCTATTGAAAATAGTGTACCACGTCAATATACATTATAAGGAATAGCTGCTCCACCAAATTCAATCGTCTACACTAAAAGATTCTCAGAAAATGTGTCTGTTACAATATGAAGAAACCAATAATATATCAAAAGAGATCAAGATACAGTCTATTTTTACCCACAGGCCAATTACATTTTTGCTGGGTTCTGTCTGATCATAATCATATGTGCCCAGTGAAGGCACAATCTGGCTAGGGTCGGCCTCCAAAGCATCAAACTGGAAATCTGACTTGTTTGGTCTGTTAATCTCCTTAGATCTGGTCTTTCTATCTTCTTGTTCTCTAAAAATTCGTTGAGTATCTCAAGGTCTTCTTTGTTCAGATTATTTCTTCCACAGGGAAAGAGGTGAATAGACTGAATTTCTGACTTGTACACTATTGTTATGCCCTCTTTCAACAGAGGCATGAAGTGGTACTTTGAAATCTCCATGGTTGCCGAGACCTGTAACATGATAATAAAGAACATGAGTTCACTATGGAACTTAGTAAGATACCTTTTTTTGTCCTGGAATATCTCCTCATAAACAGGAGCCCAGGAATATAGGAAAGGAGGGGATTCCACAAACAGGGGTAGCCAGGATCTTAGCTTGGCAGGAAATATTGGCATTTGCTCAAGAGGACATCATAAGGAGGTGCCTACGTGCTTAAAAAGAGGATGTTGTGGGATTTATTCATGTGCTCACGAAGCCTTTACTAGTGAAGTAACATGCAATTGGGGTGTTCAGCACCATGAATGTAGTAGAATGGGTCAACCTTTTCATATACTTTTGCTAGCACAAACATTCCCTCTGGTGTTATTACAAGGACTCAATTCCAGGGAAGTGCTTATCTACCATCCTATGGTCATTAATTCTATGTCTCATTGTGCAAATATCTAATATAAATAGTAGATCTACACTTTAAGATCATCAAAGAACCAACTTGAAACTGCCTTTGGTGGGGGTTGTACAAGAAGAATGACAAGAGAAAGAGTCAAGATGTATGTGTAAAAATGATAGATACATAGCTGACATATCTCCAAATTGCTTTATTTTTTCTATCAATGCACACATGTATAGAGAGTGTCCCCTTTACCAGTGGCAAAATTGGTTGTTAGGCATGTGATCTTATGGGTAAAGAGTGTTTTCTCTCAAATTCTCTTTAGTTTTATTGCCTTTATAGTCCCTGCAATTTATGCAGTTTTCTTCCCAATTCTCTTATCTCTTATCTCTTATTTCTCCACCATAATAACACACCAAACAAACTAAACTAAAATATCCTGTACTTCTATTCACTGCCACATCTATCTATGATGAGAGTGTAAGGATTATTATAAAACAGTTGTAGACATTCATATGGCAGATCATGTGCTTTAGTAAGGCGACCGACCTTGAGTATTACACATTAACATTTAGGCAGTAAGTGACAACTAAAATAGGGGTGCACTATGGATTGGGTATGGTTCTGTAGTAGGGCAAGTTAATTTTAAGGGTGATATTGATAGTAGCACTTTAGGGAAACCCCCTTTGGCCTTTTAGAATTAAAAGTGAAGGAGGTTTTACCCATCTGAATAATTGGTGTTCAGTTGCCCAACCTAAACATAGGTTTTGTGATTTTCTTCTTAGGTTTGACACTCTTAACACTAGGGATATTTATCCAACCTAAGGGATTTGGTGCTCGCAAGCTCAGATCGCCAACATAAGGAACATAAGACAGGTCCTCAATATCCTCTTTTCCTTGCAAAATTGTTCCATAAGTAACTTTAAACCAAGAGGAATACGAATATTGATAGGTCTACATTCTTGTATTCCAAACCTTTGCAATATAGTCTCAACATAGTTCTTTTGACTCAACTTTAGTTTCCTTTTTAAACAATCCTTTTTAGTTAGCACCAAGATTCTTCATATCAAACCTAGAAGGCAATTGAGATATAATGTGTTCGATCATTTCCTTGTTTCCAATTAGCAACATATCATCAACATACAATACCATAATAACAAAATGGTTGTGAACTTGTGTGTAATTCATAGTGATCAACTTTTCTCTATACAAATCCAACTTCCTACATATAAACATCCAAACTTTGATACCACATCCTTGTCATTTTTTTTAGCCTGTAAAGAACTACTTCAACCTGCAAATTAGGTCCTCCTTTCCTTCAATTATAAAAATTTATACTTACATGACATAGATTTCTTCTCCAAGATCTGCATATAATAATGTTTTCTTCACATCCTCTTGTTCTTCTTTGAGATCAAAAGTAGCAGCTATTGCCATAAAAAATCTTATAGACCTTAACTTAGCACTAGGAGAGTAAGTCTCAACTAACTCAATTTCATCCACCCAAGAAAATCAATTTGCTACGAAGTGAGCTTTGAACTTCTCCACTTTACTTTCTATGTTGAACATGTTGATGATTTATAGCTTCAGTCGGATAAAATTAAATGTTAAATTGGCCTTAAGGCCAACATTTAATTATATATATCATTATGTTATTTATTATTATTATTGTTAAATTGATTAGATAATAATAATTAATACTATATATTTTGGTTATGTTCATCGATCTATTAAATCTTGTATTTAGATATATATCGATTAACATAAATAATATTAAATAAATGATTAATGACAACACCGATTAAATATTGAGTTGCATATAATATCTCGGGCTGCATATATTATCGGGTTGCATGTGATCATCGGGTGGCAACATAACGAAGGTCACCGATAGTTATCGGTGTGTTAGTCTACACCGATAGTTATCGGTTGTTAAGGTTAACACGACGATAACTATCGGCTGTTAGCATTAAGCCAACACCGATAGACATCAGTTGTAATACTACTTACACCGCTTGGCATACACTGATTATATCGGGTGTAAAAGGAGAGAATGCTATGCTGTTTGGAAGGATATACAAATTAGTTCGTGGCCTGCAGAAGCATATCCGTGTGGAATCAGATCCTTCACTTGCTGTATAATTCATAGAGTTATCTGCTGTTCATATAGACACTACATAAGTATACAGTCTGCTGTCATAATTGGGGAAACCAAACTTATATATGCTGTGCATGATCATCAGCAAATTCATATAACTAAATTTAGCAGTCTAGGAGAATCTAGCATCTAAAAGAGGAATTAATATCCTCATCATATTAATATTTTGCTTCAGATTTATAATATCAAAGATAAATTTTAATTCTGATCCATAAATTTAACATGGTATCAGAGCCAGGTTTCTTTCTATAAAGCCTAACCGCCTGAAGGAAGATCCGATTAAGATCAGATTGATATCTCCTTGAAAGTTTGTATATTAAAATGATGAATGGAATTAGATTCGAAGACAGACTTGAAGGTGTCTCAAACTTAAACTACAAGCGTCCCTTGCTGAAGTCAGAAATTCAGACGTATGTTCAGAAAAATATGTTCTCAAGATACCTTGTGATTGAGAGGGAGCTTACTAATAAAGATTGAGCACTTCTGAGGTAAAAATTGCAAATATTGATTATTATTATTAATACTAATAATTATTTTATGGGCCCTGTGTAAATCATAAGGAAGTGACGACTTCCAAATGATTTCCACTTGTATTTTTGAGATTATTGGAAGGTGACGATCTTACAATAACTCAAGATTGTGGATAGAATCGTCGACTGAGGCAATCCACGTAAGAGCTTGTGGATAGAATTGCCGACTGAGGCAATCCACACAAGAGCTCATGGATAGAATTGCCGACTGAGGCAATCCACACAAGAGCTCATGGATAGAATCGTCGACTAAGGCAATCCACGTGAGAGCTCATGGATAGAATTGCCGACTGAGGCAATCCACACAAGAGCTTGTGGATAGAATTGCCGACTGAGGCAATCCACACAAAAGCTTACGGATAGAATCGCCGACAGAGGAAATTCACATCTTGAAACTATGGTCCCAAGATAAGCATCATACGATTTATGAATATTGCTCCCAATACCTTTTATCCTCCCTAGCTAAGAGGGAGTGTTGATGATTTATAGCTTCAGTCGGATAAAATTAAATGTTAAATTGGCCTTAAGGCCTTCAACATTTAATTATATATATCATTATGTTATTTATTATTATTATTGTTAAATTGATTAGATAATAATAATTAATACTATATATTCTGGTTATGTTCATTGATCTATTAAATCTTGTATTTAGATATATATCGATTAACATAAATAATATTAAATAAATGATTAATGAAAACACCGATTAAATATTGAGTTGCATATAATATATCGGGCTGCATATATTATCGGGTTGCATATGATAATCGGGTGGCAACATAACGAAGATCACCGATAGTTATCGGTTGTTAAGGCTAACACGCCGATAACTATTGGCTGTTAGCATTAAGCCAACACCGATAGACATCGGTTGTAATACTACTTACACCGCTTGGCATACACCGATTATATTGGGTGTAAAAGGAGAGAATGCTATGCTGTTTGGAAGGATATACAAATTAGTTCGTGGCCTGCAGAAGCATATCCGTGTGGAATCAGATCCTTCACTTGCTGTATAATTCATAGAGTTATTTGCTGTTCATATAGACACTACATAAGTATACAGTCTGCTGTCATAATTGGGGAAACCAAACTTACATATGCTGTGCATGATCATCAGCAAATTCATATAACTAAATTTAGCAGTCTAGGAGAATCTAGCGTCTAAAAGAGGAATTAATATCCTCATCATATTAATATTTTGCTTCAGATTTATAATATCAAAGATAAATTTTAATTCTGATCCATAAATTTAACAGAACGTCCTCTCAATCACCCATTTGCAACCAATGGGTTTTCTTCCACTAGGTGAATTAATCAAATCCCATGTTATGCTTTTGTCCAAGGTTTTCATGTCTGCATCCATAACCTTCTTCTGGAGCGTATCAATTGCCTCCCCAATAGTTGTATCATCCTTAGTAGTCAATAAAACAAAAGAATAATGATAATCGAGAGAATAATGGTTGCCTTCTTTTTTGTATTGATCTCTTCAAGCTTAAGGTATGTAGTTATTCCCTTTTTGGTTCACCTTCTTTTGTTGATTCCTATTCAAATATAGATTCTCTTGGTTGTTTTTCTTGCATTAGAGGCTTTTTAAACTTTGTGAAGATTACATTACAATTATAGATAGTCTTTTGTGTTTTTGGGTTTCAAAACTTGCATCCTTTTATATCATCACTATATTTAATAAAGATGCATTTCTCTGCTGTCTAATTCAGCTTAATTTTATTTTCTATTGGAACATGCATATCACAACCAAAGATTTTGTAAATGTTATTCAATTCTCAATTCAAAATGCAAGTTATATTCTAGTTTATCTTTTCTTTTAACTATGTATTATCTATTTAATATGATTATCTGATTATCTTCTTTTATATTGCAGGTGAGAGGAGCATTTTTTTTTTATTTCGATGTCCTTCTCACAAATGCCGATTGATATGTATATGCAAGCAGGGAGGATCAAGCAATGCCTTGACCGGTCATGTCTTTTAGACATGACCGATCAAGACATTGCTTGATCACACCCTTTGACTCATCGTTGCAATTACTAATTGATGTATGCTTTAATTAACAACCTGATACCAATCGGGGTATACTTAACTTGCCACCCGATACCAATCGGGGTATACTTAACTTGCCACCCGATACCACTCGGTGTATGCTTAATTTGCCACTCGATACCAATCGGTGTATACTAGTTAATCCCGATAACCATTATTGTTCACTGTTCAATATATCAACCGATATAAATCGGAATACATTAGTTAGCCTGATAATAATCGGTGATCACAGTTAATATGATAACCGATATTAATTGGGGTCCATACGTTATAGTGTAAACCGATATTAATCGGTATTCTATGCTATAGGATGATTATCGATAGTTAAGCATTGATCGAACTAAGTAGATTGAACATATACAAATGAAGAATGATCATCAAACGAAGGAACAATAGCTTTAAGTTTTTCATCATAGTTTATCGATAGGATAAATGATTGAATGAGAGACTTCATTTATCTCTCATTCAATCATTTATCTTACCGAAGCTATCAGTTTATCGATAGGATAAATGATTGAATGAGAGACTTCATTTATCTCTCATTCAATCATTTATCTTACCAAAGCTATCATGCATTAACACTCCCTCTGAGCTAGGTAAGATAAATGAAAAACAATATGTCAAACATCACAATTCAAATGATGGTTAGTATTCTTTACACAATCTGACTCTTTAGAAAACCATATCATCTAATCACATGATATGAAGTTTCACCTAAACACGTGATACAAATGTTCATCACATCAATCTTGTGATGACAGGATATCACCTAAGCATGTGATATCAGTATTGCCTAAACATGCAATACTTAAGGATAAACATATGAGAATGATTAAATTCTCATCTTATCCAAGTTGTGGTATGTGCACTAACATCTTATACAAATGTTTTACCATAACACAATCATGGCATATCCATGACATACCAGAGATCTAACATGATAACTGGTTTGGACATCATAAGATCGTCACCTTATAATGTCTACATACAAGTGTTCATTATCTTGAGAGATCGTCACCTCTTAGATATGAACCTAGGGGATAAAATCCACAATGTCCTATCATGACAAAGAAGTTTACACATTAAATATCTTATTGATATGTAAATACAGATTACAAAGCAAATTACCTTTCTATCATACCTAAACCTTTTCTGAAGTGATCAACCTTCACTCTGGAAAGAGGTTTGGTCATAATATCTGCAGTTTGATCTCCTCTACAAACATATTCTAATTGGATCACATTCCTATCTACCATATCTCGCACATAGTGGTATGGAATCTCAATATGCTTGGATCTGTCATGGAACATTGGATTTACTGAAAGTTTTATGCAGCTCTGATTGTCACAATGTATGATAGTAGGTTTCATAGGCTCTCCAAACAATCCCACAAGAAACTTCCTAAGCCATACTGCCTCTCGGGCAGCCATGGAAGCTGCAATGTATTCAGCTTCGATGGAACTTTGAGCCACAGAAGACTGCTTTCTGCTGATCTAGGATATCATGGCTGAGCCTAAACTGAAGCAACACTCTGAAGTGCTTTTCCTGTCAGTCACACTTCTAGCCCAATCCGAGTCTGTAAATCCGTGTAAGTCTAGATCAACTTTCTCATATTTGAGACCAAGGTTTAGAGTACCTTGTAAGTATCTCATAATGTGTTTTACTGCAATCAAGTGGATCTCCTTAGGCTCACACATAAACCGACTCAAGGCATTAACTGCATAACATATATCTGGTCTTGTATTTACAAGATACATCAGAGACCCAATCATTTGCCTATATAGAGTAGGATCTGATGGTTGTGATTCTACTGCTGCTTCCTTAAGTTTATGAAGATTTGTTTCCATTGGAGAGGTCATGGGTCTGCAGTTTAGCATTCCGAATCTCTTCAAAATGTCCAAGGTATATTTACCCTGGTTTAGTATAATGCCATCAGTATTTTTCCATACTTCCAACCCTAGGAAGTAATGAAGGAGTCCC
The DNA here is from genome assembly GCF_030272615.1 of Cryptomeria japonica. Lineage (NCBI taxonomy): Eukaryota > Viridiplantae > Streptophyta > Pinopsida > Cupressales > Cupressaceae > Cryptomeria > Cryptomeria japonica. The sequence continues at coordinate 271,478,322 of NC_081413.1, forward strand.
AAGTCCTTCATATCAAATTCTTTAGAAAGGTCTTTCTTACACTGATCTATGAGGTGGTCTTTTCCTGTGATTAACAAATCATCAACATATAAAATTAATATTAGCATATCACCTTTGTTTTGCTTATAGTAGAGATTAGGATTTGCATCATTCTTGGAGAAGCCTAATTTTGAGAGATAGGTATCAATTTTTTCATACCAGGCCTTGGGAGCCTATTTAAGCCCATAGAGAGCTTTCTTGAGTCTACACACATGTGACTCTGGATCATGAATCTCAAACCCTTCAAGTTGCTCTAGGTATACCTCTTCTGAGATCTCTCCATTAAGGAATGCTGTCTTAACATCCATTTGATGAACTTTCCATCTCTTTGATGCTGCAATGGCTAAGACTACTCTTACTAGAGTGTATCTAGTTACAGGTGCAAATGTTTCCTCATAATCAATTCCTTCCTTTTGAGAAAACCCTCTGGCTACAAATCTAGTTTTATGTTTCTCAATGCTGCCATCTGCAGCGTGCTTGATTTTGAAGAGCCATTTTGTGGTGACAATAGATTTGCCAATTGGCCTAGGAACAATTTCCCAAACATCATTTTTCATAATGGATTGGTATTCTTCAGTCATGGCATTCTTCCATACTTGATGTTTAAGTGCATTTGATACATTACTAGGTTCTGCTCTTGAGAGATTATTCAGGAGAGCGACATAGTTGGTCAGTTTGTTAGGCCTTTTTCTTTCTCTGAAAGTCCCTGAAGGGGCAGCATACTTTTGAGCTTCTTCTACAATTTTGGTGGCCCATAGTGGTCTTTTCTTGAAATTTTCTCTAGGTGGGTTTTGAGTTTCATTTTCCTCAAGACTCTCCCTCTGAAGCTCAGGAGCAGGGTCTTCATCTATGCTAGGGGTAGGGATATAGACTTTAGGTTCTAGTAAGCTTTGCGCTCTTTTGAAGGCTAAGTCTTCTTCAAAGATCACATCCCTACTTAGTTCAATATTCTTTTGACTAGGTATATAGATCCTGTAGGCCTTGGAGGTTTCACTATATCCTACAAGTATTCCCCTTTTTCCAGAAGGCTCTAATTTTAATCTTTTCTCCTTAGGTACATGAATATAGACAGGGCATCCAAATATCCTAAGGTGGCTGATATCTGGTTTTGATTTAGTAAAGATTTCCTCAGGGGTTTTATCTTCAAGATGGGAGTGAGGACATCTGTTTTGAATATATACAGCAGTGCTAGTTGCTTCTGCCCAAAGATTGACATTTAGATTCTGATCAAGAATCATAGCTTTGGTAGTTTCTACGATTGTCTTATTTTTCCTCTCAGCTACCCCATTTTGTTGAGGATTATAAGGTATTGTTAACTCCCTCTTAATCCCTGAATTTTTACAAAATCTTTAAATAATTCTGATGTGTATTCCCCCCCATTATCAGTTCTTAGGGTTTTTATTTTATTTCCTGAGTAGTTCTCTGTTAGTGATTTGAATTCTTTAAACCTATTGAGGATCTCTTCTAATTCTTTACACTTCAGAAAGTAGATCCAAGTTTTTCTAGAGTAGTCATCAACAAATATTACATAATACAAAAATCCCCCTAAAGAAGGTACGGACATGGGTCCACATACATCAGAATGAACTAACTCTAAAATTTTACTTGTTTTCCTAGTACTATTTTGAAAAGCACCCTTAGTATTTTTACCTAGGGCACATCCTTTGCATGCCCCTGAATGATATTGCTTTAACTTAGGTAAGCCTGTGACAAGGTTGCCCATTGATGATAAAGCTCTAAAATTCAAATGGCCTAGTCTTCTATGTCAGACTTCATTAGCATCTGTAGTTTCATGGATTAGGACTAAGTTGGGCTCTGTGCACAGCTCATACAAGTAGCCTTGTCTTTGACCAATAGTTTTAGCTTTCTTGATGGATGAATTCTTTGGCCAAGCCAACACTCTGTTGTCCATGAAGGTCACTCTGTATCCATTATCCTCTAGTGCTGATATGGAGACTAGGTTTCTCTTGATGCCTGGGACATATAGTACTCCTTTAAGTTGTAATGATACACCTAACTTTAGTTTGATGGTGCAGGTTCCAACTCCTCTAACTGGATGTGTGGAGTCATCTTTGATAGTCACTTCCTCATCATTCTCCTCTATCATGGAGTCTAGCACTTCTCTGAATCTTGTAATGTGTCTGGATGAGCCACTGTTGATCACCCAGGAGTTAACTTTGTTTGATGCTTGGTTTGTAAGTGCTGAATAGAGTACATACTTCTTGGGGTCTTCTTCCCTTTTAGATTTTCCTGTTTTGGCAAATGTGGCTTGTTGTTTGGCTCTTTCTGGACATTTGGCAACATAGTGCCCAAATTTGTCACATCTGTAACATTGAATCTATGAAAGGTCCTTCTTGAAGGTGTTCTTGCCATGACGACCTTTTCTCTTCCTAAATTGTTTCTGCTTGCTTTTCTTGTTTGAGATTGTATTTAGAACTTGGAGATCTTCATCTATATTCTTTTGCTTGATCCCTTTCTTATTTAACCTTGATTCTTCTTGGAGACGGTCTGCCTTTAGCCTATCGAATTTTGGAAATTCATCCCTTGCACTAATGCCTTGGACGAATGTTTCCCATATACTAGGCAACCCATCTAGAGCAATGAGTGTTAATTCTTTTCTTTGGATCTCATATCCAAGAGTTGCTAGTTCATCCCTTAGGGCTGTTATTCGCATGAAGTAGGCATTGATTGATTCTCCTTTGATCATGGCTATGTGATTTATTTCTCTTTTTAAAGCCAAGGTTCTGCTAGCATTGGATATCTCAAATGCATCTTCAAGAGCTTTGAACATGTTGTAGGCCGTTTCATGTTTCCTTATGATGGGCATAATATTATTTCTCACCCCATCAACTATGATTTTGATGGCCTTTTCATTTTCCTCTCTCCAAGTTGTTTTGTCAGGTTCAATCTCAGGTTCTATAGTTTCAGTTTTTACAAATGATTCGACTTTATTTTCTTTTAGAATCATCTGAATTTTGAACTTCCATGCTGGGAAGTCATCACCTGCTCCGAGTCTATCTTCAAATCTGATAGCACTAGCCATTAGAAGAATTGTGATGTTGAATATATGCTTGTTTTGAATTTTCCACAAAATTGAACAGCCTCAGGTTCGATTTAACTATAGCTCTGATACCATGTAAATGTTATTCAATTCTCAATTCAAAATGCAAGTTATATTCTAGTTTATCTTTTCTTTTAACTATGTATTATCTATTTAATATGATAAATTTGATTATCTTCTTTTATATTGCAAGTGAGAGGAGCATTTTTTTTTTATTTCGATGTCCTTCTCACAAATGTCGATTGATATGTATATGCAAGCAGGGAGGATCAAGCAATGCCTTGACTAGTCATGTCTTTTAGACATGACCGATCAAGACATTACTTGATCGCACCCTTTGACTCATCGTTGCAATTACCAATCGGTGTATGCTTTAATTAACAACCCGATACCAATCGGCGTATACTTAACTTGCCACCCGATACCAATCGAGGTATACTTAACTTGCCACCCGATACCAATCTATGTATACTTAACCCAATACCAATCGGTGTATACTTAACCCGATACCAATCGGTGTATGCTTAATTTGCCACTCGATACCAATCGGTGTATACTAGTTAATCCCGATAACCATTATTGTTCACTATTTAATATATCAACCGATATAAATCGGAATACATTGGTTAGCCCGATAATAATCGGTGATCACAATTAATATGATAACCGATATTAATCGGGGTCCATACATTATAGTGTAAACCGATATTAATCGGTATTCTATGCTATAGGATGATTATCGATAGTTAAGCATTGATCGAACTAAGTAGATTGAACATATACAAATGAAGAATGATCATCAAATGAAGGAACAATAGCTTGAAGTTTTTCATCCTAGTTTATTGATAGGATAAATGATTGAATGAGAGACTTCATTTATCTCTCATTCAATCATTTATCTTACCGAAGTTGTCATGCATTAACAGATTTAAGATGTAGAAGAGAGGGTTTCTTTCTAGTTCATGTCTCCTACAGATTTTTGTTGACAAGTGTTGATGTGGGTGATTGATTGATTAGGTAATATACCGTCTTCACCACCTCTGCCTATAATTGCTGTTCTAAATCTCCACTACCGAGCATGCTCCTTGATTTTTCTATCAACATCGTGTTCTTCTATGCACCTCCATCTTGTTCTGATGTATGTGGAATTGTTTTTTGCCTATTCCACATTGCTTACAAAATGACTTGAGTTTATTTGAGAAAAAATTTCTGTTATTTGTTGTCAAAAACTTTATCTTCTTCTTTGATTGGTTTCCTACAAGGGCTTTAAACTCCTTGAAGTTACAGAGAACCTTATGGCTCATATTTTGATGGACAAAATATACCCATGTTTTCCTTGAGAAATCATCTTTAAAACAAACATAAAACAAAAAGGACAGGTCCAAACACATCATTAGGTATGAGCTGTGAAATTCCATTTGTTCTTGTAGCATTTGTAGGAAACTTGGTTTTGTTTACCATATATACACAGTGTTCATAGAAATCAAAATCTAAGAGGCAATTGATAATTCCTCTAGCCATATAGTTAATGTGTAAATTTGAAGGCCTTTCTTTCCACTATGCCCCATTCTCTCACGCTCAATCACTGTCTTCTCTATAAGCCATAAATGGGTTTTGTCTATATCATTACAAAGCTTAGGAACAATAAAGCCACTACATTTAATGCTCATAGTGCTTGTCTCAATCATAAATAGTGTTCTACTACAAAGGACTTTGTTTGATACAAATACCCTAACTTATCCCATAGTTCCTTAGCATTGGGTTGTGCTGACATATTCAACAGCACTAAATATGAAAGGTAGAACCTAATTGAACTTTGTCTTTCTAACCGTTCTCACCTAGTTTTCTGTTGTCATACTTGAGGGAGTTTTTCTAGAAGATGCAGCTTACTGATCTTTGTCAACAAGAAAATCCCTTTTAAGCTTCCATAACTCAAAGTTCTTGCAATTTCCATTAAGTTTCTCTATTTCCTTCCTTAAAAGTACTGCCATTCTCCTTCACACACAAGATTTACCTATGCAGAGCACTCACTTAAAAATATATTTATCACAGAGACAAGATGCCCTTGCTCTCAAAGAACTGGCTAAACCCCAGCTCTAATACCAAAAAAATAGTAAAATACTGATAAACCTATGTGTTGTGACCATTTCACACATCGCCCCATCACAAATGGGGACCCCCTCTTTTTCTTTTAGTTTTAGGTTTTAGTTAGGCTTGGCAACGGTCTGATCCTTTAGATTTGATAAGGTTGAGTTGACTTAGTCCTCAATAATTTTGATATGAGCAATTCATCATGATCATTCCATTTGATCATCATCATTGGCTTGCAAAATCAGAGATGAAGGGCTGAGTTTGATTAAGGTAAATTGTTAAAGGAGAGTGAATGCTTGGAAGGAGGATGAGTTAAGGCCTAAACAATCATGAAAAGAGTTAGGACAAGGTAATTGAATGAGCAAAATAGAACATTTGATGTTACTTCCTTTGACCCCTTGAAACCCTGACCTAGCACTTCCTTTGCATGGTCAAATCCACGATCAAGCTTGGGCACTTCCTTTGCCCCCTTGAAAACCTGATCCAGCTTATGAGCAGTTCCTTTGACCTCTTAAAAGCACAAACTGCCTTTGAGGCTTCAAAAGCCTGATCTCTGTCAATGAGGCTCTAAAAGCCAGAACTTCCTATGCTGGTCTAAAAGCCCAATCACTCTTTGTGATCCCCAACATCCACAATAAAGGAGGAGGCATAAATTTTAGCGCCAACATGAGGAGGGACCCACGTAAGGTAGACGTTTTAATTCAAATTTCAAAAGAAAACAAGTCGGCCTTCTTAAAAATAAAATGTAAAGTTGCAAAACATTAAATGAAAGGACAAGTCAGCCCTTGGATTGAATAGATGCATCCCTCCCAATCTCTATAAAGATAGGTTGATCATTTCATTTGATCAACATACGATTTGGAAAGTGGATTACCTTCTATGAGAAGCGATTTTGATCAAGAGATAGTGATTCCATTCAAAGATTCAGCGAACTCACCATTTGCCAAGCAAATTGTTATCCTAAGACAGCGAATTTGAATCTTCAACCAGCAAACTTGTTGCATTCAAGTCAAAGTGAATTCACTACTTGCAGTCCAGCAATCCTACATTGTCAAAAGGAGGTGATCAACATCAAAAACCAGCAAATTCAACCCTCAATATCACCATTACCAGCATCAGTCACAAAGATAGCACACCAAGACAAAGGCAATCTTGCTAGATTGAGGGCAAAATCAGAATTAGCAGTCAATTTAGAATTCAGTTCCAGGTCTGAAAGAAGCTGTTTTTGATCATTTTTATTTAAATTGGACCTTAATTCGCTGATATAGCTACACGGCTAGGGTTTTGGATGAAGTTTCAGGCATAGAGATTATCTTGCATCATGTTTTAGAACCCCTAAATTGATCATTTCACATGTTTAGTGTAAGATATGGGATGATTGAGATCTCACTTCCTTATCCAATACTTCTCTAGAGAGAAATTTGATCCTTACGACAACATGAGAAGAGCTAACGGAAGAAGACACAAGAACAAGCTATAGTTGGAAGACTACTAGATGAATGCCCAAGATGATCTAGATATAAGAAGAAAGATGTGCTCAAGGCTACCAATTGACATCGTCAGGATGTGCAAAGTTTTCGACATCTTGGATCAAGCACAAGATAGTGGAAAATGCCTTCAGCTGGTATATGAGCAAGAGAAAGACAAGGAGGAAGTCAATTATATTGATGTAGAGATCACCGATTTGAAAGATTTGATGAATCCCGTCTTAGCATACACAAGACGATGGGTAGACATCCAAATCTAGAAGTTGAAGAGCCATAATGCATAGCTGAATTTTGAATTGATGGGAGAAACAAAATCATCTGATGAAGATACAAAAAGCACGAGCGTGAGTGGAAGTGACACCCAGTCAACTCACTCCAGATTATCAAAGAGAAAGGAAAGTCACAAAGAAGGATCATCACAAAAGAATCAAATTCAAGTCGTCCTTCCACTAGCACTTCTTCCATACATGATGTAGAGATGAATCAGGTAGCTAATAAAGAAAGTCAACCACCTAGAGGAAGCATAGATCATGGAGTGAATGAATCCATGGAGTCTACAGTCCAGAATAGTAGAGGCGAAAAAACAGACAAAGGTAAGCAACCACAAGTCCAAGATAATCCAGTTCCACATGTGCAAGCTAATAGCAAGGCAGGTGAAGATGAATATGTGGATATAGGGAATGAAGATGAAGAATTAACCTCTCCACCTCGAGAAGATCAACACCTCAAGGAGGTGCAAGTGGGAGAAGAACGATCCGCTATCCCAGCATGGCTTAGGGAAAGATTGGCAAAAGAAGTAATAGTAGTAGAGGAAGATCCTATTGATGATTTGGGAAGCTTCATGGATAGAACTCAAGAGACATCTGAGAAGAAGAAGGCTACTAAGATGTTGAAGACAACAAAGGACAATACAGGACCTCAAGTGATACAAATCGCCGCTCCAAGAGTAGATAAGCTTGAAAATGAGATCACAACAAAAGATTATGACTTGGAGACTATTGACTTAGGTCCTCCCACCACCAAACAGGCAATGTAAGACTTGAATGATACAGTGAAGACAATCCATGATATGTTGAAGTTGGAAGTAGAGAAGAACAAGAAACTAGAAAAAGAAGTGAGTGTGTTAAGAAGCTACTTACAAGAGTTCAAGGAATCGCTAAGTCAACATGATCCTTCAACTACGCCACCATTGCCGCTTCCTCCAGATTTAGTTGATAATCTAGAAAAGATTAGAACTTCAACTCACCTAATGGAAAGTTGGATAAATACAAATTTTAAGAGAGTGAATGCGTTTGTGAAGGAGCTAGTAAGGATATTTGATAAAGTTACAAGTGTTTTTGAAAGAACTCAAACCCTCATGGCAGCTTATGATACTTTCATTTTCTCTAGAGATTACACTATGTCAAGACTGCAAGCAATGAAGAATCTACCCAATTGGATTTTGGTGAGTGGTGGAGTATTGAAAGATGGGCAATCGCTTGATCTCCAGTGGTGGTATAACTTACTCCAAATAAGGAAGGTTATCTTTGAAGATATTAGTAGTGGATGCACCCAAGTGGACAAGGCAATAAACTTAATACATGATAACATTGTGGAAGTGGCCGAAATCATACTTGAGAAGGAGATGAATGAAGGAATCCGCATAGATGCGGATCGCCTGATTGAGAGAGTGAAGATCATATTCTTCGGAACAGTCAGATCATCTTCAAAGAAGCAACTGGAAGACATACACTCATTCATGGTACTTGCCAACAAGACTAAAAATTTCAGGCCAGGATGGGAGAAAACCTTTGCCCCTGCCTTGGACGAAGTGAGCTTCATGGAAGAACAGTTGAAAAATGTGCCTACTGCCCCAATAACCAAAATTGAATTCATGACGTCCACATTTGTTGAATTTGCAACAAAAGAAAAGGATAAGGGAAACAAACTTCTAGAAGATAGTTTGTTATGATCCCATGTGGCATCTTTTTTCTTATTGGAGGATTTTTCTTCGAAGTTTGTGCTCGATGGATGTCACATTCCCGTTGGATGATATTAAATAATTTGCAATAAGATTAAGTTTTGATGTAACAAACCCTAATTAGGGTTTAGGTGGCAAGATCTTGGCCCTTGATTTTGATTTAATCTTGACCATTCATTGTATTTGGGAGTGCTATATAAGCCCCACTCATTTCATTTGTAATTGTTGGTGACTTATTGTGGTTTGGAGCATTTTCTTGTTTCTTCATCCTTTTATGAGAGAACTTAAAATTGAAAAGACAAAAAAAGAGATAGAATAGAATTTGCTTTTAAGTATTTAGATCAATGAAAGATGCATGCGCATGATTGATAGTGAATCTCTCATCATTCATACTACAAGTATTTCATCAATGGTGAAGTATCTTGCGTGGTCAACTGAACTCATTTTAGCCAAGCTTAACTTCAATTATTATTCCTTCATTGATATGCTTCATCTTGATGATATCTATGTTTGTAGTAGTGATTTAAAAATCATAAAGCTACCCCTAGAAGATTGCATTAGCCTTGTGAAGATGTTCATTGCATGTCGAAGCAAAGCTTAGTTGAGCTCACTTGAAGTTGTCCATTATCTTGCATTCTTAGTGTTAGTTTAGCATCACTAAACCTTACTCCCTTTTTCACTTTTTTATCAAAGATCATTAGTAGTAGTAGGAAAGTGTGATATTGCAACATCATTCGTAGAACAACATTCCTTGAGCTTGAGAAGTTTCATGAACAAATACGCAAGTCCCTTTGAAGGTACAACAAACACATCACACCATTGAAGCTATCCAACATGCCAAGACATGAAATTGTAAACCTTGGAGTCTTCTCAAGTGATCCTTTTCGTGTTCAGCATTTGAGAAGTCTTTGTTCAAGAGGGGATAGAGTATTCAATACTTTATTATGTGTTTGATCATACATGAAAAACACATCAACACTGTGCAAGAAAAATTAATTCTAACATTAACTTAAATTCAACAAAAAGAAATAATGGAACACACAAAATAGTAAGAAATTTTTTCTAGGAAATTCTTTTTGGAAAAAGTAATAAAATATAACACTCACTCATAGTATTAACTCAATCATTCACAATACAATAAGATATTTTTCCCATTTGGTTAAACCTAATACATGTGCAACTAATACATGTGCAACTATTTATAGGCACATCAATATAGGAAATTGTTATGCCATCGAACAATACAATGGGTATAACAACATGGCCAAAAAAATCACCTATAAGGGCTGCCTTGTTATCATGGGATGTACTATCTATATGGGCTTTAAAACGTACAAAATATAAAATACATATCTTACATCTTCCGAAGAACTACATCATGGTGACTTATTTTGTTTGTGTTTGTTGTTAACCCAATGCCCCTAGGCAGCATACCTCTTCATGTAAACTGTAGCCTGAATATATTCATCATTTCTTTTTCAAGTTTCTGTTAAATTTGTAATGGCTCATGGTAGAATTTGTCTGCAAGTTGTGTATGAGTTTGCAATAACAGATCTATGATATATCTTGCAGATCCCACTATGTTGCTTTGGATGTAAAAATTTCAGCTTATATTTTAGATGATTTCTTGTCTTTCATGTTAGAAACATGGTTTGAGGGTTTCATTTTAATTCTTCAGCAATTTCTTAATTTATTATTTGAAATTTGAGTGTTTTTTATTTTTAAATTTCTTGTGTACATTGATGTGGTTCCTAATATCTGTTGTATCTTGTGGGCTTGTTACCATTGTAAAAATTAGTTTGAACAGACATGCTAATTCTTTGTTTGATTTTAATTTGCATGGCAGGAAGATGAAAGCATTCAAAGGTGGAAGAAGCAATTGCTTGGATTTGCTGACTTTGAATTGAATGACGGTAAGCATATTTCTCTCCTGTTCATGCCATAGTTTCAAGCTAGATAAATGTTTTCAAAATATAGTAGTTCATGTTGATATATTTAACATATAAATCCTATGCTCAGTTGGATTTTATCTCAATGCATGATTTCGTTTCCTGATTACAGATAAAATAGAACCCGATGTTACAGTGCTTTCTCTAGGAATAGTGTCTAAAGGCTATCCAGAAATAACTTTGCAACTTCCTCTTGATAAAAAATCAAATGATGTATGCTTCATCCTCAAAGAAGGCTCCAACTACCATCTGAAGTTTACATTCATGGTTCATCACAACATAGTTTGTGGTTTGTCATATACAAATACTGTCTGGAGAGGTGGAATTCGAGGTAGGATACTCAAGTAGACTGCATTAAAGTGAATTTTACAGTAAAAAATTAGAATATATTTATAATGATTAGTTCTTAACAGGTGTTTACAAATTGAGTCTTCCTTAAACGAATTCAATCTCAGATATTGAAACTTGCTTGTATTTTGGTGGTATCCTAAGCAGTAGATCAAACACAAGGCATGCTAGGAACATTTAGTCCACGAAGAGAGCCTTATGTAAATATCACAGAGGAAGACACAACTCCAAAAGGAATACTTGCTCGTGGGACATACACAGCAAAAACAAAGGTAAATGAGTTTAAGATATGATGGATTACTTGTACTTTTCTTTGGGACTTCTCTTATTATGGTTAAAAGAGTCCATCTAATGCACATTCTAATCTGCAGTTTATGGACGATGATGGAAAATGCTACCTTGAAGTGCAATACTCATTTGAGATTCAGAAAGACTGGTAGAAACTTCTAACACATTTAATTGCTTGCCATGAAGATGTCTGTAAAAAATGAATGAACTAGTTTAATTAAATGAATGATTCACAGAGATAGCTGATATGTTTGGTATAGCCATGGTATCATTCCACATATGATAAAATGCAGCTCTTTTTTTTTTGAATACCAAGATGGAACAACTCATAAGCGTATCATATAACACAGCTTCAGCTGTATAATGTGCACCTAAGTAATGTGTTATTCTTCTCATAATGGTTTTTTATTAATGCCAAGTTCCAACAATCCGACAGATGTATTTCCATGTGTAAGTTAAACCCCACCACTGTTATTTGAAATGGTTTCATGTAGTAATGTACCCTATTTAAGTGGTTAACACCACATAACCTTAGGTTGGTTCCATGATGCTGTCAAGACATCATTTTAACCACCAAATCGGTAAACAATGACCTTATTGCTTGGATGGAACCAACTAGTCACTCATACATATTGCATTTCACCTAAGAAAGTATATTCTTCTTTCTCAATATGTGTTGACTTGTACATTATGAGGAGTGCTTTCCACTACTGAAAGTGGAGAAACTTAAAAACTATCATGAATCATATTTCTCAATACAAAGCTAATGTTGGAACATTTAATAATGTCCTTAAATGACCTACTTAACCATGAGCTGCACAACTAAACAAAAGGATGGAACATTATGTATCAACATCCCCTCTTGATCTTGGTTTGGAGGAAAGAAGATGGCCACTCTTGCAAACATCTTTTTGACGAACAACTCTTGGGGAAATAGGAAGCAATGATCCAACATCCTCCAAGGCTTACTTCAAAATAGCATTGCAAACTCTCCACAAACCAAAGCTTGGAGGAATGTTTGTAAATCATAGGATTCCAACCTGAGAAATGTTAAAGAAGAATTTTAGAATAATTTGGAAATACCAAATCTAAAGCTAGTTGGTTTAGCCAGCTCACATTGTGAGCCAAGAGAACTTCCACAACCTTGGACAGTTGGACTTATTTAGTGACATGAAATTCAAAGTTTATTGGGTCAGCCTAAACAACTTTAGAATCATCTAGCTACACCAAGTATGGAATTAGCTGCGCAAAGGGGTCACATTATGAGCCAAAGGGGGACCTTAGAATAATCTAGAGATGTTCAATCCTAAGTTTTTTTAGTAGGTTGGTTTTTATGGTGACACATGAATTTTTCATGTCCCCTTTTTCGACCAAAGTTAATCAAGTGCACCTAAGCCTGTTATTTTACTTTTCGTGAGCTTGGGTAAGGTGAGCAATATAATTTTTAAAATAATAATTCAAGTTTGTCTTGAGTCATTCTATGTTATAACATTTTAATAAGGGGACAATGTATATGTTGTTTTTAAAAGAGGGCCAATGTTATGTCCTTAGGGAAGTGAGCCTAGGGGGTATTCTTATTCTTTAAGTTAGTCTTAATATTATTTGAAAATTATTGTAAAGGTGTAGTGGTCACCCCTAAAATGTTTTTTGCAGTTTTTGACAAATAGAAATGATAACATGTACTTGCTAAATTGAGTCGCAACTGATGGCATTCATTGGTGATATGTTTAATCACTGTTCTACATTTCTATTACAAAGTTTGAAAGACAAATCATGCAATACAAGGTGCTGGCAAATGGATTAACACACAAGATTATTCCCAAGTCTACCCACATTGTCTAATCTCAACACCTACATGTAATGAACAAGTAATACCTTAAATGGAAATCTGGAATCATTATTACAGGTTTGAATGGTCAAGAAATACTCTGCATCAGTCAACCCAGCAATGTTAAGGTGCCCAGCTTGCCTTCAACTACATTCACCACACTCCCCACTGCTGGTAGGAGCTGATATACCCCAGATAATGCCTCTATTCTCTGCCTAATGCAATGTAGCACTGGCAAGCAAGGATACTGATCTGTAAGTAGAGTTTTCAGTCCACACCCCTAGGTCTATATGGCTGCAAAAAGTGCATGCAAACACCCCAAACTCGCCTCCAACTTCTCAACAATGAACAGAAGACTTCAATTTGACTCTACCCTCCTCCAAAGTCTGAATACCTGATAACAACAAGTCTGTTATAATTTCTTTAGCACTTAGAAGGACTGTATCAGTCAACAACATTCAAAATAGCATGTTTCCTGAGCTGCTCGGCCCCAATATTATATTCAAAGTTACCCCACAACACTTCAAGACTGATCCTAACCCCTTTCAACTCTAGACGTCACATTACCGGCAGATATAATAGAAATAACAGGTCTGATATGTCAGTAGTTGCTGTTGTAGGTCAACTGTAGGATGTTTGTAGGGCGTATCAGCATGGAAAAAGCACTGAACATCACCTCCTTTCAGCTTAGTACCCTCTTTCAAGCTACTGGTCTGTCTGTTTCATATGCAGCATTGATAAATACACCAAGCTGATAGGAAAAAGAGGGCAGGAAATGGTCTGTTATCTGAAATTCAGACTTGCACAGTGTCATTAATCCCTGGCACTTAGAGCAGGGGTCACTAGCAATAAAATCACATATCCTTCAAACTGAGCTAGTTCAACACACAAACACCTGCAAATGATAACAGCAGTCTGAGCGCCTCCCACATTGGTGAAAACCCTCCAAAAACCTGAGCGCTGGACTCTGGGAACCTCACGCCAACTCCTAGGCAATCCCTATAATGGTAGGGCCTAGCATAGAAAATAGTGCCATTCACAAACCAAACAAAAAATCCTCCAATCCCGTTCACCCAGCCACAAAAAGCAATGCTAAATTTGTCTTCTATGATGTTTTAACCATTCAATAAATTTCCTTTGCATTTAAAGTGGTACGGCCTAGCTAGGGCATCACCTGGATTCCATTGTTGTTTGGCCAACAATAAGAGTCCCTGAAATCACCTTCAAAACACAAAAGACTCTGCAAGATCCTTCATAAGCAACCCCCAAAAATCTGCAACTAAGATACCTTGAAGATCATTTCTTTTTGAAACTTTGAATCTGCAAAACTGTGAATAGTAATGGTGATTCCTGAAGTAGAAGCACTCCAACCAGCTAGAGACAATTCTTCAGATCCAAAACTATTTATTTGATGAGGATTTTCCTCCTCAATTGATCTTTGGAAGAACTCTCCGGTTCAATTTGATAGTATCTTGTTATGTGTACTCTTCTACATAAAGGAAACAAGAGCCCATGACTTTCTTTTATAGAGTTGGAGGGAAAATAATTGAATTTTAGATTCAAAATAATTCATTTTCCCTCAAATGTTCTTATTGACAATTTAAAATTAACTTATGTCCAAGTCCACCTTCCCTAGGCATCCGCTTGAGTGGACATAAAGTTACTTTATTAAAATAACACTAAGATGAAATACTTTTTTAGTTGGATCGTTTAAATATTTGTGACCATGTTGTGGAAACCACCGCCAAGGCATTGGAAACTAAAATTGATCACACCAAGGAGTAATTGAAGCTGGGGAAATGTCTGGTGTCAAAACGGGAACGTACTACAAATAAAGGTGTTCTTCAAGAAGTGTGGAGAATATTCTAAGAGGCTGTAAAATTCCCTCTTATTTTTTTTTGAATTTTTCCACAATTACATTCAACACAACACTTGTTATGGTTAGGAAATGAAAACCAAATGCTACTGAAAGGTAACCCTTCCACTTTCTGATCACCAAGAGCCCAATGTGGGAAGGTGAGAGCATACAGTGACAAGGGGTTCGTTAGCTTTCTAATCCGCTGGAAATTACAATGCAATTACAAAACTGGGCGGCAAGCCATCCCCTTCCACTTTTCAACGGGATGAAGAACACAAACTTGGCGGTAAAACAGCCAAGGCAACAAAGCATAATAGAACCAAATCACTCTACCGCTTATGCCGCAGGAGGACTTTTAAAAAGAACTATCACTCAACCGCATATCTCAGTGGGAGCACAATATCACTCAACCACTTGCTCAGTGGGAGGACAAAACTGAATTACAAACATACAAGCGGCTAAGCCATCCTCTTCCATTTGTTCAGTGGGAAATACAACATAGAATGAATTGGTCAGTACTACTGAAGCAATTCTTACAATGATAGAAATGTGAAAGGAGATAGAGTGAAGTACATATATTATGAATTCACTAACACATTCTAACCAATAATACTACTTGCTGTTCTGAAATCAAATACAAGGAAAACGCAAAACCAACCATCCCGAAACCCACTAAATTGCTTGTAACTCACTCAAAACCCCATAGAATCATGCCAAATCAGAAGCAAATGAAGCGTATGACATAAGTAAACAAAACAATACCTTGAAACTGCAAATGAAGAGCACCAACAGAAAGGAACGCATCCCAATGCAATTCTGGAAATGGCATTTTTGTTGAATAGTTCGATGTGCAACTAAAAATTGGAGAGTTCTCCAAATGCCACGCCAATATAGGAGACTTATCGTCTCTCTGGTACGCTTCCAACGAGCCCTCACCCAGAATGATGCATTCAACACAGGCAGCTATGAGTGAAATACACTTTCAGCCGGCACACACCAGCAATACAGAAAAAAACCAGCAGCACACACAAATCTTCACCAACACACCCAAAAAATCACCAAGAAGCTCACAACACCTAGGAGTGATGTGTCACACTCAAAACCGGAAGGAAGGATCTAGGAGGTATTCACCCTCGAAGAATGTCTGGAGTCATTCCGACAGCATAACGATATATTTTCTCTTGATGCCAAATGAGGAGCCCAACCTCTGTTTATATAGCTTTTCCAATCTGAAATTCAAATGAAACTGCCTCCCAATCTCGCCTCATTCCAATTGCATTTCATTTCATGGTGGACCCAAAGTGGCCCACTTTCCTAAGTCAAAATCACACCAAGGAGAGGGGCCACTATTTTTGACATTATAAACTCTTTAAAATATAAAGAATGAAGTCTCCTTTTAATCTCCAAATAAATTGCCCAGACATGACTTAGGAAAAATATTATATTTTGCACAATTTCCCATAACATCAATAACTGATAAAATAATTAAATAATAACCTTAGGATAAGGAATAATATTTAATTAAATTGCTTATAGTTCCAGTACTGATTATTAATGGAATCCAGATGAGGTTGAACAATGAGGATCACTGAATGGGACAAGACCAAATCCAAGACTGCCAAAAATAGAATACCCCAAACTGCTACTTACTAAAAATAGTAAGTCATGAAATAATGCTCCAAAAATCGTTATCTTCGCAACCAGAGAAAAGCCTTGGCAAGCTTAGCAACTTTGTACCATCCTGACAGCCAAACCCTAACTTACTAAAAATAGTAAGTTCACATTCCACCCCTGACAAGTCTGGTCGGGACTCCAAGGAACATGGGAACCCTTAATTCATCTTTCCACATAGCCTACGGGTCTCCGGAATAGGCCAATGGACCATTGAATGCAACATCACAAGGAAGGGGACATTACAGAGGCCAAAAATGCTATGGAAAGAATCACTACAATCCAAATCACCAACTGATCTTAATTCCATCATCAGATGCCAAGAACAATCAAACCCTATCCTTCTGTGATCTTTGGAGCTCCCCAGCACACCCAGAGGCTTACGAGAAAACTTGGAAACGGGCCAAATGCTTATAGAACAATATTGTGTAAAAATGGGGACATTTAAAGAGAAACTTAATATTATTATTATGAGCAGCCTAAATGGGGACAATAAAGCCTTTTATAAGTCCTAGAAATATTTTATTATTATTTTTTGGGATGGGAGTTATAGAGGAGGAGAATTACAAACTCTAAAACAAAGTAGTGCAGGGAAAATCAGAAAGTAAAGAATTAATATTTTTTATCTTCTCAATGAATCTTTTAAATAGGGGGAAATATCGAAGGAGATATCCAGTTTTATATTATTAACTTCTCTCATTTTCAAAGCACTTGTGTTCAAAAACCAATCCAAAGATGAAACCCCTTGAGGTTATAAGATTCAAGGATGGAACCTCTTGAGGTTGCAAGACCCGAGGACGAAAACCCTTGAGCTCTTATTTGATTATGAGAACGAAAACTCTTAGATTCTTAGTGGGTGATTCTATTTTAGGGTTTACAAAAAACTTTATTAGCATTCCCATTTTTCAGTTTCAGTTGCTGTGAAGATTTCTAGTATTTCAGTATTTTGTGTGGGATTTCAAGATAATTATTTGTGAGTATTATTTTCAGTTTGCAGATTTGCCTTGAAAAATAAATATTTGTTTGTTTGTGAAGAATATTATTGACATTGTTGGCTGGACATTTATGTGCTTGGGCATACAATTTCATACAGGCCATACGACCCATTTAAGGGCAATTTTGTGTTGAAAAGCGCTGCAGCAGCAGCTTGAAACATCTTTGTAGGTCCATACTGTGTTAACTTGTTGATTCACCTTATGGAATATTTGAAAGAGAATAATCTGTCATTCCACCATATCCAACTCAGCTACAATAGAAAACTACAGTTCTTTCTAGAAGGGAATTATTTTCTGTTATACCCTTATGAGGGGACACGTCTGACAATCCGTATTTTTTGGTCTGATAATCCTTTTCTTTTAGTTGTACCATTTTCTTCTAACAATTAAAAAGGGAAAGACTAGTCTATAAGGGGCCGCAGTTCCTATTCTCCTTCTGCTGTATTTCTACGCCTATGTATTTCTGTTTTTTCAACCAGTTTTTAGAACTCATCATGGTAGAAGCATTGGATAATTTTGAGCTGTAGGTGACAATTGCACTTGTGACATTGTCCTTTACAACTTATGATAAATATATTTCTCTTATAGTCAGTCCAATCAGTTAAAGGAGAGTTTTGAGCATATTTTCTAGGTTCAATCTACAACCTTATAGCAGCTCTATGGCTTCAATACTTAGTAGTATCTATATAAATCATTCTCAGAGGAGTTTGTTGTTGCCGCAATTACAAATATAAACTGAAATTATTGAGTGCATGTTTATTTGTTTATATTGTATAACTAGACAGTTTTTCGCCAGTTTAGAATAAATTGCAAGTCTGGATAGCTATGTTGCCAAGGCAATAATTTCAATTCCAGGTATTGCATGCAATAAATTAGTGTTCCAATCATCATATGCTCTTAGCTTTCTCACATCGGGATATGTGTGATCAGAAAGTGTGAGGGTTTGCATCTTCATTATAGTATTATAAACTTCCCAATCATCATATGCTCACTTCATCCACATCACGATTTGGGTGATCAAAAAGTTTGAGGGTTTATTGTATTTTGTTAGAGATTTGTAAAAGTTAGGAACAAATTCAATTGGGACATACAAAATCAGATATAAAGAATGTTTTCATAGCAAGCTTTTGGTGTGTGTTTTCCACATGAGATCCCTTCTTGAGATACACTCAAAGAGAATTATATCAAGAGAGGTGATTGTAGAGGTAGAAGCAAAGCAACTACTCTACTAAGATCATCTCCAAGTGTGCTGGTATCTAGTCATGAAAACTTGTTAGTATCTCCAAATCTACCAAGCCCATTTGCATCTCTATATTATGAGGCTTGTTGGCACCTCATGAATATTGAACATCTCAAATAATTAAGCTTTTTAATGATTACACTAATACAAATCATCCATATGCCATTTTAACAAACAATTTAATGAATCATTAATAATAGAAGATAGTTGCTGAATGAATATCCAATCCATCCTTAGATTAAGGATGATAACATCTCCAAGGAGCATAGATAGCAATCATTTTGGTACAACTATTCTTGGATGAAAGATGACAATATCAAATCAATGGCATTAATATTTTCCATAGATCAATATATGATAGGTCAACATCAACAATGACTATTGCAACCCTACATCATATCATATACCCAATGAGTACATTATACAATATAAGATTCCTTATCAAGATGAAGCTCAAGGATATATGAGAGGTACACATACCAACAAATGCCTCCCTATTGTGATTATGTAGTAAAGCAATAGGGACTTGATATCACCAAAGAGCACAAGAGGTCTACAAGAAAAAATATAGTAAGAGTATTAACAATATGAGACTAAAAGCATAAGGAGATGTGAAGAAGGGGAACAAGTTTCCCTCTATAACATTAGAGTCTTCAATAACCATTTTACATTATAGAACCAAACTAAATAACATTAGAGTTTCATTGTATTAGATAATTTTTTGGGGGTCTTATTGATATCTATTGGCACAAGTAGTTTCACTATATTGTCATTAGAGCTCTCGGCCCATAGAATTGTAGGGGCCCCTCCCCAGAATGGCAAATCCCCTCCCAAGTTGAATTGATCTTGTTTTTGGTAAAATGAATGAAGCCGTAGAGAACTTAATATGGAATATGGTTTTTGAAGTGCAAGCTCTAAGAGTATAGGATGTTGAATAATATCAACAAATGAACATTGAGTTTCATTGATTTCAATCTTCTTCCCCATTTCTAAAAAACTACTTCCTACAATATGTTCTTTTTGCATAAAATAGGATGCATGACCCCTTGCCAACAAGTATGACCAGTTCTAGGACAAGAAAGATCTATAACCATGGACCTTTATAAAATATTTATTATCTTGGTGATTTCACTTGCTTTCTTAGAGATCTTGCCCAATATAGCACATTCTTTGGATCACTTTGTAGCAACTGTTGCAAATGTGATGTTGATGGCACTGATATGTTTTGTCATGATTATCGATTAATGGTTGTCATTGATGTCAACATATGGGTTTTTGAGTTGGTGATACAGAATATGTTTCCCAAGTTGATTGGTGCTTCAGATGATGTTCAGTGTTGACTGGTAATTGATAGTGTTGGTTGTGATCAAGATTTCTCCATTTTTTGGATATGGTGTTGATTGTTTGAAATCATGTTAATCTTGGTTCTGTTCTTTTTTTGCTAAGTTGAGAAGCATTATTCTAGGTCTGGTCTGATCCGGAATTGGAGATTGTGTAACGACATTTGTGTAGTGTATGAATCTTGTATTTGTGATGGATGTGTGAAAGAATTAAAAAGTTTAATTGACAACTAATTCAACCCCCCTCTTAGTTGTTCGGGCATTCAACAATTGGTATCAGAGCTTTGGTTCCTTGGAAAAGAGCTTAACCGCTTGAGGTAGATTCAATGGCATATAAACTAACTATTCTTATCTTTGAGGGATCCAACTATGGCTTCTAGAAAGTGAAGATGAGAGGTTACCTGATCTCCTTGGGTTACAACACTTGGAAAGCGGTGGAGACTAAGTATGTATTGCCGACAAATGGTCTTACTACTCCTGATGAGATTCAGACTTATGAAGAAAATGAAAAAGCAAGGTATGCAATCTTTAGTGCTTTATCAAAAATTGAATTAACAAAGACTATTTCATTAAATACTGCTTATGAAGTTTGGGAAAAGTTGAGAGACATCTATGAAGGAAATGACAAAGTTAAATTATCAAAGAAGTTGATTGCTAGGCATAGATATGAGAACTTGAGAATGGAAGAGGGAGAAGGTATAACAAGTTATTTTCTGGGGGTTGATAGTGTAGTAAATGAAATCAGAGAACTTGGCGGCACCTTAAATGATGAAGAAATAATGGAGACGATCTTGATGACCCTACCAGAAACCTACAGTGATAAGATCTCTACTATTGAAGAAGTCTATGATCCAAAGAAGTTCACTAGGGAATAACTGTTTGGCACTCTGACTGCGTTTGAGATGAGGAAGTTTGGAAAAGACAAAGCTAAATCTGAGACAACCTTTAAAGTTGTTGAGGAAGACCTGGATGATGAAAGCTCGGATGAGATGGAAGAAAACTTTGTGAGGAAGCTGAAGAAAGGCACTGACAAATATAAAGGTATGTTACCCTTAAAATGTTTTAGACTTGGAAAGATTGGTCACTTAGCTACTAGATGTCCAGAGAAAGGAACAAGACAAAAGTTTAGAGAAGAAAAAGGAAAGTTTAATTAGAAAGCCTATTATGTTAAAGATGATGTTGGTATATCAAATTATGAATTAGACTATGGGGATGGCTATTTGTTTTTGGTAGAAAAGGATGTACCTAAGACTGATGTTTCTGAGACTGTTAAAACTATTGCTACTGCTTTACATGCTAGGAGAGATAGAAATGAATGGTTGATTGATAGTGGATGTTCAAATCATATGACTGGTGATAAGAGCAAGTTTGTAAAACTTGAGAAATATGGAGGTTCTGTTAGGTTCGGAGATGACCAAACAACACAGATTGTAAGAATTGGCTCTATTACCTTTGATTGAAAACATAATACTAACAATGTTTACTGTGTGAAGGGTTTGCATCATAATCTGCTAAGTGTTGGACAAATGTGCAAAAATGGCTACAATGTTGTTTTTCAGGATGGTGGCTGTGAGATTTGGAAGAGATCTAGAACTGTTATTGCAGTAGGGAAAAGGACTAGTGGAAACATGTGTTTGCTAAATGGAGCTACATGACACTGTTAGCTCAGTTCAATGATAGTTGGTTTTGGCACATAAGGATGTGTCACATCAACTTTGACAATTTGGTAAAGATTAGCTCAACTAGTGCAGTAAGAGATTTACCAAGGCTGACCAAACTGGATAACAATATTTGTAAAGAATGTCAAGAGGGAAATCAAACAAAAGGAACATTTAGAGGAAAGGGACAATCTCCTACTGGACTGTTGGACTTGGTGCACACAGATTTATGTGGTCCTACCAGAACAAGGGGTATACAAGGTGAGAGGTACTTTATGCTTTTAATTGATGATCAATCTAGAATGACATGGGTTGCATTTTTAAAAGAGAAAACAAAAGCATTAGTAAAATTCAAAATATTCAAGGCAAGAGTTGAGAATGAAGTTGATAGAAGAATTAAGTGTTTGAGATTCGACAGAGTAGGAGAGTTTATTTCTGATGAGTTTAACAATTTTTGTGAGAAACATGGAATTAGAAGACAATTATGCGTCCCTAGGACACTACAGTAGAATGGTGTAGTGGAAAGAATGAATAGAACTATACAAGAGGCAGCTATAACGATGATCAAATGAGTAGAACTACGAGAGGTTTACTAGAGAGAAGCTATACATACATCAGTATGCACCCTTAACATTATTTTATTTCGGAAAAGACATGGGAAGGCATCATATGAACTATGGCATGGGAGGATTCCGATAGTGAAGTATTTCAAGGTATTTGGAAGCAGATGTTATCTTCAGAGAGATGAGGACAATATTGGAAAATTTGACAACGGAGCAGATGAAGGCATATTCCTAGGATACTCTACAAGGAGCAAGGCATACTGATGTTACAACAAAAGACTAAACAAAATTGTTGAAAGTGCAAATGTGAAGGTTGATGAAGACATTTCTAAAGGCTTTGATAAATTAGCAGGATATGAATAAGATGAGTCCTTTGATAGAAGAAGGGAAGAGGAAAATAAAGAAGAAAAGAAAAATGAAACTTAGGATGCTCCGGCAACTACATCAAAACCCCAAGGTATGTGTTGATGTGTTTTTTAGGCACATACAAACACATAATAAAATACCTAAAGTATCTTATCCTCTCTTGAATAAAATCTCTCAAATACTGAAGATTAGCTTAAGGATCACTTGAGAAGACTCCAAGGTTCATGAATGTAGGATCACTACGTGTGGATAAGCTCTGTTGGTCGTTGTGATTACCGTTTCATCAAGGGGCATTTTACTTAAGGAGAGATTTCATAGAATACTTTGTGAATGATATGCAATGAAGTTCTTTCCTAGCACTACTGAATGTTTATTAAAAAAAAATGCAAAAGATAAGGTTTTAGAGAAGCTCTAAGCTGTCCTAAGAATGACACAAGTGAAACTCTACTAGTTTTAGCATAGCCATACAAGAACAACTTTACTAGCACTAGTGCAATCTTCTAAGGATATTTGGAGATTTTCAAATTATTACTAATCACAGACACCATTACTTGAATGCATATCAATGATTGAGCAGCAATCAAACTTAAGCAATTTCAAAGGTTCCAGTTGACCACACAAGGTGCACTTACAATTAGCAAGAGGCTAGTGGTATGGATAATGAGTTTCACAATACATCAAGTGCAACATTCCATCATTCCATCTAAATACTTAAACTAACATCAAAGATTTCCTTGTGAAGATAAAGAACCATGCAATAGACTTCAAAGATTGAATACAATCACCATAACTTCAATGTTTTATCAATCCAATAGCCAAACAACAACAATTCTTTAAATCCTTCTCTTATCACTCTTGACTTCTAATCAAAATCTCTCTCTCACTTTCTAGCACTATTATTCTATTCTCTCTTCTATTCTCTATTATTAACCTTTACAAATGAAATGAGTGGAGTTTATATAGGACTCCCAAATACAATGAAGGGCCGAGATCAAATGGGGATCAAGGGCCAAGATTTTGCCACCTAAACCCTAATTAGGGTTTGATACAAATGAAACCCTATCTAGATAATCATTATCATGGAAACAACCAATGAGAAAATAGCATGTGCCGACATGGAAATCGAGGAATCATCCTCCAATAGGAAAACGAAATGCCAAATGGGATCATAAGAAATTGTCTTCTAGAATCTGGTTCCCTTTCTCACGTTCCTTTCTAGCATATTCGATGAATTTGGTCACCATATCATCTATCTCTGTCATCGGGATCTCAGGCAGAGACTTCAGCTGTTCCTCCATGTGCATGACCTCGTTGAAAGCTTTGACGATGGCATCCTCCCATTCGGGTTCGAGTTCTTGAGTTTTCCTTGCTAAAACCACGAACTCAAGCATATCATTTAATCATTCCTTGGTGATAATTCCATCAGCCCCATGGAAGATAGCTCTTATTCTTTCCTCCAACTCCTTAGCTTTTATAATTGTTCCAGGATCAATCTTTTTTCCCAAAATAATTTGTGCTACTTACACTATCTTATCATGTATTCGGTGCTTATCATCTTGAACTTGACTACATCCGTTTCAAATCTCCTCAAAAATGGTTTTTTTGTGCGAAGTAAGCTACTCCATCGTAGAAGGCTAGGTGTAGTTCCTTCTCTTCTTATCTTCTCTCTTGATAGGACTTCCCTCGGTATTTTCCTTATTACTTGAAGTACTGGAATGATTACATCTCTAGCATGAGCAAATGCTTCGGAGGCTTCTATGAGGACATGGGTTCTCCCAAGGACTTTTATGACTATATCGAGTATTTGCATTATGTCCTTCATGAATTTGCTAA
Organism: Cryptomeria japonica; assembly: GCF_030272615.1. NCBI lineage: Eukaryota > Viridiplantae > Streptophyta > Pinopsida > Cupressales > Cupressaceae > Cryptomeria > Cryptomeria japonica. The sequence continues at coordinate 271,502,897 of NC_081413.1, forward strand.
CTCTAGTATATGAATCCTCTATCCATGCATCCATCAACTGTGCGGAGTTCCTCATCTTCTCCATATGATCAACTGATTCTAGAGGGAGCAAAGGTGGTGGTGTAGCTGTTGGACTCTGATGCCTCAATGGTTGTTGAAATTGTTGGACATAATCTCTCCATGCACTTATCTCCTTTTCTAATCTTCTATTCTTTTCTATTTTAGCTCTCAACATGTCATTAACTGCTTTCAATGAATCAGTTGCATCACCTATAGCCTGTTCAGAGGTGAGTGGACCCAAATTGATAGCCTCCATATCATACTCATCTGCTGTATCTCACCTTTGTACTTCTCAACCCTTGAAGTAGCTATTTGCAACTTCCTTGATCCTGAATCATCTCTAATCACCTTAGACATCTTCGTAGCTTTCCTCTTCTCGATGATTTCTTGAGCTGGGCTTAGAAGACTCGCTATATCATATGTTTTCTCTTCCTCTACTACTATCACTTCTTGAGCTAGTCTTTCTTTAGCCATTCTAGAATGGAGGATCTTCCTTCTTGAATTTGTGCTTCTTCATGCATTTGTTCATCTCTAGGTGGTGAGGTAGTCTCATCGTTGTCCCCTTCCTCATTTCCTTCGGTGTCTTGGGTGTGATGAGTGAGATCTTCCTATTCCTGTAATAACTTCTCTTTTCCTTTATCATTGTGAACTATGGATTCTGCTGATTCATTAGTCCCTTGACTCAACTCCTTTTCTACCCTTTGTTCTTTATGTCTGGAGGAAGGATGACTTGAATTCGATTTATGCTCCTTCCTTGAGATCTCCTTTTCTCCATGATCTTCTTTTCTCTTTGATCCTCTTGAATGAGATGGTTGAGGTGCACTCTCACTTGCACTTGCTTCATCTTCATCATCCGCTTTTTCTTCTAAGTGGATTGTCGGTGCTATATTCTTCTCTTTCAACTTCTGATGTTGTATATCTATCCATATGCGGGTGTACTCTAAAACTGGTTTCATTAACTCCTTCAAGTCATCAACCTCTACATCGACCCATTTGAATTGATCTCTTTGTCTTCTTTGGCATAAGCTACTTGAAGATATTTGCCGCTATCTTGAACTTGATCGGCAACATGAAACAACTTGCATTTCCTGATGAAATCGAGAGATAGCCTAGAATACATCTTCCTCTTCACTTCCACATCATTTTGAATGTTTATCCAATAGTCTTCAAGATGCCACTGGTGTCCATATTTCTTTGCTAGAACTGCTTTCACATTATCATATGGGTCGAAACAATCTCTAGGAGTGAATAGCTTGAGTGAATGGAATGCTAACTCTTTCTCGGCATCCTCTGCTGCATGAGTGGAGGGGCATACTTTAATAGAATCTCCAAGTATGATAGGAAAAGAAACACCAGCTCCATGCTTATGCCTATATGCCTTGACATATGCTAATAACTGTCTCACCACTTCAAGTAGCACCACTCTATTCATTGGGTAGCGTGGCAACATGTAGGGAGGAACAGGACATCCTTGAACTCTGATATATGTGAACTTCGGGAACTAGATGAATCACTGGATGAACCACACACCATGTTGCTCTACCAATGCTTGTTCTTTTGGAGAGTCTTTGTTGCAATCCACCTCGAAATCTTCTCGTGATATGCATAGTGAATGCATCATTCACCCTCCTATAGTGTTGTTTTGGTTGATGCTTAAGCTGTGGATAACAATCATATACCTTAATCTGTCCAGGTCTCTTTCCAACTATGCCCATGTACATGAGTCCTGGATACTCATAATTTCTTGCAATAGAGTATATGATGTAGGAGCTCATATAGAATGTTCTGGTGCGCATCAACCTCCTTAAATGTAGATCGATGTTGTTGCTGATGAGCCTTGCCCAATTTACTGCATTTTTCCCATGAGTAACAGTTTCAATCAAGTGGAACATCCAATCCTCAAAATATGAAGCTTCAGGTGCACCAACCAATCGATGGAGTAAGGTGACGAAGTCTCTGAATTCATCATTGAAGTCTATCCTATGTAGTCTATTGGGCCATCTGCTTCTACCACCTCTACTCTTCTTCAACCAAAACATGTCAATGATCTTCGCACAAGCATCTAGATCATCATCATAGGCAGATTTAGCTCCTTCTAGGCTTATGTAGACCATGTCCTTAGGCTCGGGTAGATGAAATGTTTCATTGATTGTCGTCTCAGAGAGATATGCGAGCACTGCCCCATCCTTCGCCATAATTCTTCTTGAGGTAGAGTCATAATGTTGAGCGCATTCCACAATCAGCTCGTAGCATTGCACCGCAAGAGGAAAGCCAGCTGCATTTATGATTCCACTTTCAATCATCTTCTTGGCTGTAGCTGTAGGTTCACTTGTGTATGATGGGTGCCAGAACTTCTTGGTGTCAAACTTCCCGAGATTGGTATCCCCTACTTTTCCCCAATGCGACATGATCTTCCTTTCGAATGCTCCACTCTTCAAGTCCTCCTTGATGAGCACTTGACAAAAGAGGGTCTTGTTTGGTTTAGGAGCCGCCATCTTTCACCTATGAGAGATATGCGAGTTAGAATAGTGGTGAAATATTGATGGACTAAAGCCTATTTATTCAAGTATGAAATGAATCTTGCATCTTAAATATGAAATCAATTGCTAAATAAGACTAATTTACTCAAGAGATGCATTAGGGAGGTCTAATTTTCCTTAACAAAATCACTATTAGATCTAAATCAGACCTGCTCCTGACTTTATACCAGTCCAAATCATGCACTTACTTCTGAATTCTGAAATTTAACTTCAAAATTTAATTAATGATATGAATGCTGGTGCTCAAAGGATCGTTGTCTCTTTAATTCTTTGTTGCTGAAGGATGAAATTCGCCCTCCAATCTGCTAAAACTCACCTTTGTAAGGATGATATGGTTGCTCCTTTGGAGTAAATTTGCCTTCTTGTTTCTAAATTTTCTGATCTGCACTTGAAATTTGCTAATTGCTGATGGTGAAATTCGCTGAAGAAGGAGAAGAGTTGTTTGATCTGATGGTAAAATGAATGATTCGAACTCCCTCTTATAGGCGATCAAGGTGAAAAGTGATGTCTTTTCCTATAAGGCTGACTTGTCTTAATAAATAAGAATAACAAATTACCTTGTCCGACTTACACCTTCTTGTTTGAATTTCGAATTTTGTTATTGCTGGATTAGTGCATCAAGAAGATTCACTCATTTACCTCATTCTTAGAGTTCTTTTCAAACTCATGAAGTTCTCTCATAACCTTTACTCATGAAGTTCACTCATGCTTCTCAATATGCTTGAAATTCGCTCTTCTCCCTTTAATCATGAATTTTGTTCCAAATTCACAACTCATGAAGTTCACCTTGTATGAAATTCGCTCCATTTCCTTGACTCATGAAGTTCGCTTGAATGAAATTCGCTCCTAATCATCAACTCATGAAGTTCACTCCAAATGTCTCAAACATGAAGTTCGCTCCAATTTGTCAACTCATGAAGTTCGCTCCAAATTGCCAAGTCACGAAGTTTGTTTGTGTTGTTGAGTTCGTGAAGTTCATTTCAAATTAAATCCACTCAAGGTAAGTGCCATCAAACTTCTTTCGCTCCTCTTTCTATTTCGCTCATGTAGGCTTGAAGGTGTAGTTCGCTCATGTGTGCTCATTGATGAAGTTTGCTCCAAATCTTTCAAACATGAAGTTCGCTCCAAAAGTGCAAGTCATGAAGTTCGCTCCAAAAGCTCAAGTCATGAAGTTCGCTCCAAAAGCTCAAGTCACACTCCAAATTGCTAAGTCATGAAGTTCGCTCCAAAAGCTCAACTCATGAAGTTCACTCCAAATTGCTAAGTCATGAAGTTCACTCCAAAAGTGCAAGTCATGAAGTTCGCTCCAAAAGTGCAAGTCATGAAGTTCGCTCCAAAAGTGCAAGTCATGAAGTTAAAACCTCTGGAAAACTTGGAGATGAAGTAGATTGCAAATGAGCTTGTCAATCATTTTGTTGCATATGAACTCAATTCTTAGACTATCTCGCTCAAATGGTCAAACTCATCTTACACATTCTCAAACAATGCGCTCAAGGGAAAATTCGCTCATCTACCTCTCAACATGAAGTTAAGGTTTTGAGGCTTGGAGAAAGAGGTGAGTTGATGTCTAAAATTGCTTATTTGCATATCACCTTGGTTCACTTTCTCCCTTCAATCTTGCATGATGAGGCCTCTTGGAGCAACTTCAACCAAGGATATTTAAAGTGAATTTTGCTACTTAAGAGAAGCAATTGAATCTTTACCTTTAACTCTTGGAGTGTCACTAACTAGCAACTTCCTTAGACTCTTCAAATGAGCTCTTGATTGACTTACATGACATCTAGACCCTATAAAATTACTCATTTCACCTGTGAAAAGGAGAGAGACTAGACTAAGAGGCTAGGACTTGAAAAAAAGAGGGGGTCCCCATCTTGATGGGGTGATGTGTGAAATGGTCACAACAGTATGTATAGAGAAATCACTCCAAGGATTAGATTATTGGAAACAAGAACAAATGAATTGTCACAAGTAAGGCAGCTCAAGAACAAGTTTTGTTATGTTTACTTTCTGAGACTAAATCAAAGTCATTAGAAGAAGTTTGCAATGATCAAAATTGGATGAAGGCAATGAGAGAAGAACTAGACCAGATTGAGAAAAATTAGACATGGGAACTTGTACATAGACCAGCAAATAAAAATGTAATTGAAACAAAGTGGGTATTCCAGAACAAGTTGGATGAAGATGGAAAGGTTGTAAGAAACAAAGCAAGGTTGGTTTGCAAGGGTTACACTTAGGTTGAAAGCATTGACTTTGAGGAAACATTTGCTCCAGTTGCTCGGATGGAAGCTATTAGGATGTTCTTATCTTTTGTAGCTTTTAAGGATTTCAAAGTTTATTAGATGGATGTAAAATCAACATTTTTGAATGGAGAACTAAAAGAAGTTTATATTGAACAACCAAAAGGATTTAAGTTGAGAGATGATCCAAATATTGTTTGCAAGTTGAAGAAGGCTTTGTATGGATTAAAATAAGCTTCTAGAGCTTGGTATGGAAGGCTATACAAATATTTGATTGGTCAAGGTTTTCAAAAGGGATGTGTGAAAGAATTAAAATTTTTAATTGACAACTGATTTAGCCCCCCTCTTAGTTGTCCAGGCATTCAAAAGCAACTAGTTGCACTTCCATGTTATTTAGGTCCAATCCATCATTAGTTTCCATAAAATATGTTGCCCCTAAACTATTAACATCCAAAACTATACCACTAGGAAGTAAAGACTTCTTGGCAGCCTTAATACCAAGTCCAATGCACAATCGTGACTTCCATTTATAACCAATAGATTGTCTATCTCCCCAAATTCTGCAATCTTGTAAATAGTTTCTTTAATTAATGTTTTTTCTCCTTCTATTTGAACTTTAATATGCTAATTTAAGGATTTCTCTATCCAAAATTGATAAAAAGTGGCTTAATGTTTCTTGAATTTCCATAAACATAAACATTCATTTTTGATGCATGATTCCATAGATTATCCCAAACACATCTTGCCACACACAATGTTCTCTTTACAACACAAAGGTCATTAACAATAGACATTTCCCCCAAAACAACATATTTAATTATTTTCCTAGTATCTTGAATTTTAGAAAAATTTAGAGTATCATGAAGCAACTGATTGTTCCAACAATTCTTCATTGCCATGCAAATTAGCAACTATGGGAAAATGCTCTTCTTTAGACAACATATAGCCCATGCTAGTAGATTTACATCATGCAAACTGATTGTAGTGTGACTCCCATTCTGAAGAAATAAGGGTGCCTTCTTCCACATTAACATTAGATTTTCATAGAAGGCTTGTAATCCAACAACATTTGCCCAACCTTGGGATGGTTGAAGGACATCCTTGTCTGTCTTGGAGGAAACCAAATGTCATCCTACCTTGTGGCCAAATACATAATTTTTGTAGTTTAGATAGGGTCCTCAGGTAACATTGAGCAATTTTTTGAGGTGTCCCTACATCCTTGAAACATGTGGGGGGTGGGGACATCTAGAAGAGATCCAAGGACATGTCCCTATGTAACACAATAATTTTCCTCTCCCTATATACATCTTAGTGATGGTTGAGGTCCTACTTGCAATTATTCGTGGATCCATCCTCAAATTAGAAGATAAATAACTCTTGTAGATCATCATCATCCTTAATCATGTTGTCATTCAATTAAATGGCTCCTACTTCTACTTTTCTTGCATCCTCCTTTGCTTGCCTCTAAAAATTAACAATCTCATCTTGTGTAAACATGGTGTCCTAATCCTAAACAATTGTCACTAAATGGATCAACGTCATCCAAGTCAGTTGCCTCATAATGTTAAATTTTGATCAGATTTAACAAGTAGGTAATTTTAACTTTTATTTTAACTTTGATCTCAGTTTGATATTAATTCAAACTATGTAAGATATGAATCCAATATGTAGAATATAGGTTGAATTCGTTGTGAGTGAATCTCATGAATTAATGAGTATATGTCACAATTGAATTTGATTCAATCTGTCATCATATATATGATCTGCTGGGTTTATATCTATAGCCACGATCTTTAGTGATCACTGATTGCTGTAGGTTATTGAATTCCTCCAAGTTGGTGATAATCACGCACTGCTATATTCACAGACTGGTGTATATTAACTCCTTATCGTATCACTGTATCATCTACTCCAAAGGAAACACACCATGTAGATATATGATACCCGATGGCTTTCAATGAAGCCGCGACTCTATACGAAGAGACACAATGGCCATTCACTAGATTAATTTGTTACAAACTGATTCATATAATCGGAATTATGTTCAACCGGGATCACATACAATTGGTTATGAATAACCGATACTGATCATTACATAAATAATATTAAACAGCTCGATAACAAAATAGAATCAATTAATATAAATCGATAGTTAATAGGTTATACACGACTATAGTAAACATGACAATGATTACTAGAATAACAAATCAGTCATCACAATTAGCCTATTTGATCTGCAAGTTAAGAACATATTAACAGGAAGTAAATTGAATACATACAAATGTCTAAGGCCAATAGGCCAATTAGACATTTGGGTTAGCTAGGTTGGTCAGAGGAATCCGACCGTATCTATAACATCTTCAACACATAAAAAATTGATTTCTTCCCCTTTTTGAGTGAATGAAAAGGTTGTAATTCCCAAAGATAAGTTCATAAGGTTCTTTTGTGTCAACTTGTTGTGCTTCTTCATTTGAATGGCATCAAATAAGCTCCAATTGGACTCAATGCAGTTGTGAGGCCATGCCATCCATATCTACCCTTTAGCCTTGAAGTTGTTTCTATAGAAAAATTGGCTGAGGTAGTATGTTGGTGCATTAATGGGTTGGTGGAGTTGATGGAGTTGATTTTTCCACCTCCAATCCATAATGTTCAAGATGGTTTTGAATTTTCTTCTATCTCCTATAATCCATTAGGTCTTTCTTCCCATCCACCAAGTGCAAAATCAGACTAAATTAAAGTTGCAATTAAAAGCTCATAAACTAAAGTTAAAATTAAATATAAAATTGGAAAAAAAAACATTGAAGGGTATCTAGTAACTTGAATTGATAAAAACTAAACTTATACTCTACAATTTAAAATTTAAATAGAAGTTTGAAGTTATTTTGATGATCTCATTAGTCCTCTTCTTCACAAGACATCATAAAAGTCCATCTTTGTGATCCTCTGTTCGCTTGTCTCCTTCAAATAAGAACATCCATTGTTAGCTAATAAACATCTTTGAAGGTGTTAGAAAACTATAAATTCTCAACGGGGTGATGAAGTTAGTCACAAACCATGTGGTACCCTCTCGCACAAGCTCCTCTCGCTTGGTGTGCACTTTGTTTGAGCTAAGGAGCCAAGGGTGATTTTAGATGTACTTTGTGATGTTCTTGGTGTCTTTCACCATGGATCTCATCCATTCAAGTTTTCCCATGTCTTCCAATAGGAGATCAAGACAATGGGAAGTGCAAGGGCTCCAAAAAAGTTTTTGGAGCCTCTCCTTACGTAGTCTCCTTGTTGCTCCATATGCTATTGCATTATTTGTTACAATTTGGACTACATTTTCTATACCAAACTCGAAGACAATATCCAACATTCGGCTTTGATTCTCAATAGTCTTTACTTTGTTGGAGGTGTTGATAGAATCAAGAACAACATCTAATCATTTGAAGCCACTAGAAAGTTGAAGGTTGTGTAGTTCCTTCCATTTGTCAACTCATTGGATAATATAGTGCTTTTATTCTTGTGTCAATATTCGTTTTTCTCTTGCACAATCACCTCTATATTGTCCACTAATTTTTGGAGCATCAACAAACTTAGTCATGTGAACTAGGTCCCTCGAACCCTTTCCTTACAATTATTAAGGCCATGAACAAATTATTCCAATATTTTCTTCTTGCCACATTGAATGAAAGGTTTTTGTAGTACCAAATTTGCACAAAGTTACAAACCATGCTTCTTGCTTCGTCATGCTTCTCCTTGTTCCAAGTTGTACCGTCAAGTGAAGTTTGCAAATCTAGTTTGTTTTGTAGAACAAAAAGTTCTTGTGATTGCATTCCATTGGAGCTTGATGAAGTAGACATGTCATTGATTTTGTACTATAGGAGAGGCCTACAACCTCTGTCTTTGCTTTTGATTTGGATCCCTATAACTTGTTGGGATTCATTAGTGCTAGTGTTTTAATTTGTACCTTTTGATACAATACGAAATGGAATAGTATGTGAGATAAACCTCTACACAAATTGGAAGGGCAGGTTCCCTTATAACCTAAAACTAACCGTAGATGCTAGATTATGGACATAATCTACAAGTACTCACACTATGCAAAATAAACTAAACAAAACCTTCCCTAACTTTTTGGCCTTGATTATGAGCAAAAGATTGGGATTTGACCTCTTATAGTTGAGATTTTATATTTTATGATTCACCACTGCTGGGATCAACTAATTTGAACACAAAAATCACTTATTCTAGTCACTAACAGTGTTTGTGTATATGGAAGTTTAAGGAATAATTTAATAAATCAATCTAACACAAAAAACACAAGGTTTCAGAAAGTATAGACTAGAGTTGCATATGAAGTTGTAACTTAAGAGAACAATAATGCGAATACAAAAGTCTACTTTCAATTCAATAAGAAAATAGAAACACATTAATTGCAAATATGTGTAATTCAAATTAAAGAACTGAACAATAATTTATGCAGCATAAGGATAGCATCAACCATCCTTAAGAAAATGTTGTGCATAAAGCACTTATTTTTAAGTTTAAAAAAGGGTATTTCGGGATTTAGGATAAAAATTATAATCCTTTCTAGAAACAAGTCTTCAAAGCTAGTTCATTTAAACTATCTGAAAAAGATGAAGATAAAAACACTTTAAAGAAAAAACTAATATAAATTAAGTTTTGTTAAAAGATTGACTAAAAATAAGCCATCGAGAATCTTTCCCACAAATTAAACTCAAACTCTAAACATAAAATTAGTTGAAAATAGCTAATTTGAAAGATCCTCTAATTTTGGCCAATCTAGAGCTAGTGCTATGTCCTTTTCCTAATTACACTGAACTTTGTCAATATAACTTTTTACTTCTCCATCTACAAGCCTTGAAATTACACTTTTCCTGGATTATGTATGCAACTTCTTCATTTTTCTATCATATCCTAGATGATTGGTATTTCCTTTTCTTGCACTGACATTTTTATAGAAAGATTCATCAATTCATCCATGCTATTTGGATCAAATGAAGAACTGTCAAGTTTTTCCTGAACTAATTAGTCAAATTTAGCCCTTCATACCATTTTTGATAGAAGTACATGGGATTGATGAAACAAAATAAATAAGGGCTTGTCACATAGTTTGCAACTTCCCCTTATGTTCTTTACTCATTTTGACTATCAGAACACCTAGTTCTGTCACCAACCTATATGCCACCATCCAGTCTGAAAGAAGGCCTTTTTTTTGAATAAACAATCATGTCCAACCTAATTAGTTCCTATGTGCCCAATGATGCAATTGACTCCAGATGAATGATGACATTTCCACAAGAAAAACATTATCTTCATGGAATTCTCTAACTTGTCCACATGGTCTTGTTCTCCATTGATATCCTTTAGTATCTCATCTGATTCATTAATGATTTTCAGCCACCTATAGCATAATCATCCAATCCATTGCTGAGTACCATTGCCATATGTGACAGGTCTATCCAGCTATTTCCTTTGTGAGCTTTCTTCAACCCTTAGAGGTGATTAATATGGAGAAGAATCAAATTTGACCAAGGACTGACCGGGTGTGCAATTTAGAATCTCAATTCTTTGTTCTCCACATTTAGGGTTGCCTTCTCTTCACCATCTTTGTGATCCTGCCTTTGATGTTATCATTCAAATTGCAACATATCCATGTCTCCTTGTTTGTTTGAAGACCCCAAATTAATTTGAGTAATCTGGAAACTAGCAGATTGTACCTCTTGCACAACTTAGTCTTCTGGCGGTATAGTTGTCATAACTATGATTTACTTTTACTCATTTTTCCTGAACCTGGTCTATCTCTATACCTTTTGATTTCTTCTTTTACTAATATAGAAGAGAGTGAGACAACTCCCAATCTAAGGGTCCTTAAATGACTTTGAAGCATCCTCAACCTCTTTCTCATGAATTTGAATTGTGGTAACGGATTCCTTTATGGGTTGAATAGGAGTCAACTAAGTCAATGGAAAGGATGTACTAGGGGAAGATGAACTATGAACATTAGATGGCGATGAAGATGGTAGTGAATAATCATCATGATGTGATGAAGGGTAAAGATGGGTAGAGGTAAAAAAGGGGATTGGAGGAGAAATAGAATAAGAGCGTGAGAATTAGGTGGAGGAGAATGAATTGAATTCAATTATACTTGGGGATGATGCTTGAAACTTCTTTGTCACCAATTTGATTTGTCAGATCTTTGGAGAGTCATCCACTTTACAAGAGGATTTTATCTTTTTCCTTCTTTCTTCATCTCCACCATTTCCTCCTACAGCATGTTCATCTGATCCAGTGAATGCTTGTCAGCTTGAAACTGAGCTCTTGGTCCAATCCATGACCATTTTATTCATTATTTCAGCTGAGATATTTCCTTTGACAACCTAATTAATAGGGGGCAATGGCTGCTGATCTATTTAGGCAGCAACAAGTGTGGTGAGACAATCTTTTCTTTTGAATCCAACAAGTCCTTGGGCACATTCTCCCTTGTGAAGGAGGCTAATCTGTGCAATGCCAAACAACTTTACTTCCTTCTTCTGACCTCATAGTTGAAAAATCCTCTTTGGGAATCTCTTGGTGCGTTTAAAAGGCCTAGGAGATTAGTTCTCTTTTGCACTAACTATTAAGCAAATCAGTTTACAACATATAGTATGGAAAACTTAAAATGATTTGATCTACAATAAAAAGTACAGGATCTTGGAGATGAAAGGTGTAACTTGAAATGATATAAAAAGGAAATGCGTAAAATGAACATTTGCACCTATAATGAATGGATTTTGACTCTGGAAATGCTAAGGAAATTGGAAGATTGCTTTGGTGAAAATTTGGGCTTGATATGAGAAGTTGTGAAATCTAGGAGCCGTAATTGTTGGGGTTGCTGCTGCTTAGCAAGGATGTTGCAAATGCACAAGGGTTGTAGTTGCTTGTCAAGGATGTAGGTGATCAAGGCTCTAGGAGCTTTGAAATTTGTAGTTGTTTGTCTTCAGTCCTTGATTCTTTTACCACTTGCAGAATGTGCATATTTGATCGTGATGATGAGAAATCCTAAGTTGAATACAAAGACAATGGGGAAGATGGTGTGTTGTAAAGGATATTGCCTCAATTGGTAATGGTGTTTGGTATATTTCAACCTCCATAGAGTACAAAAGAGAATTTGGTACGTGTGCAGAGCTAGTGGCAAAGTGTGGGATGTGTGCAAGATTTGGTGATCACAAGACAAAGTCCTAGAGGAAAAACTAAGAACAATTTGATGTATGATGTGATGGAGATACAATGACATGATGAGGATCACAATGAAGAATGCAAGGAAAAAGATATAGGATGGTCTAGATCTGATTAGGGAAACAATGGGAAGGGTTTTTATAAATATGGCTTGGGTAGAGTGAAGGGAATTGGCTTCTAATGCCTTCCTTTAAGGATTATGGTGACATATAAAGAAGAAAAGGAGATCACACCGAATCCATAGCTTGAATGACATAATGGGTTTTACAATCTTCAAAATTTAGATTCCTACTTTGCTGCCTTGCCTTTTTTATGTGGTCTCTACAAATCACTGGTGTTGGAGGAGAGTGAGGTGGTATTAAGTTTTCCAATTGCAAGTGTGTGAGTGTTAGAGGGAAAGTGGTAATACTATGTTTTCGATAAAATGACCATCAAAAAATAGTAAGGATTAAGGCACAAAGAGTTTGGTAAACTTACATTTTGAAATTCAAACACATATAGTAGTGCAAGTAGTGTAGGTGTTCTTGAAGAGTCAAGGATCCAAATTTCTAGAGTTGATAGATGAGGTGAATTTAAGGTAGGGACTTATTGCTTTATTCTTTTCTGATAAGGGAAAACGTAGAATCATGTGAAATGGTCTTAAAACACAATAGGGGAGTGCATATCAAAATAGATTAGAATACTAAGTTGAAATAAGATGCTAAACATTTCAGGGGAACACACACACCTTCAAACTATCAATATGGCTATTGTGACAACACTAGAGAGGGAATAAGGAGAAACCATAAGGGATAGCAAAATGAGGGAGAAAAATCTATGGATGAGCCACACAAGAGAAGACACCTCAACAAAGGCTTGGCTATATTGTAGCCACCAATATGTAAGAGAGAGGCGCGGATTGTAATGTCCCTTTCCTACCCTATTTAGTAGGGTGGACCATTAGCCTATTTAGTTGGATTCCCGTAGACTAATGAGTTAGGGTTAGGGGACTTTGGAGGCAATTGATCCAATGTATTGCCCACAATCCAATGTTGACCAAACTTTATAAAATGTAACAAACAACTTTTTATAAACATAAAAGCACTACACAGTAATAATTATTTAGTATATGCACTCATGTTTCCATGCATGGGTTTGAAATGTGTAAAGAAAGTGAGGATAAAGAATAAAAGGATCAGATCATAAAAAGGATTGGCACAAACACTTGAAAATGGCTTTATGGGCTGATCACATCACCCCTAAGTAGGTGTTGAAGACAACTCCTTATGAGTTGGTGTATGGCAAAGAAGTAGTGATGCATTTATAACTTGATCACATGAACCTTTAGGAGCATTCATTGGAATACTATCACCCACATTTTGTTGTTCAACTTTAGCCATCGGTTCTTCTGCAATAGTTAAAACTTGTTCAAGATGGACTTCACTATCCGGAACTGTTAACGGTTTCCCTTTATCAATTTTCTATTTTTCTGCTTCCTTCTCGAACACAAGGACACTTCCCTTGGATTCATCAATACACAAATTTGTGTTTACCTTCTTCAGAAGACGATAAGGACTTCACAACCTCCAAAGCAACTTCAGCTACAATATCATTAGATTGTCTGATAATTCGTTAGATATCTTTTATGTCTCCACCCATTGTCAAATTCACTCTTTCCTTTTAAAGAGAACATGTAATATTGGCAATGTTATTGCAATTGAATAATTGGGCCAAGCCATGCCAAAAAGTCAAAATAAAATGGTAAATGATGATGGTTACGTTGTCACCATCTAGTAGATTAGAATAGATCTAAAATAATTGTGACAATGAGGTGTCATACTTGACTATGTGTATATGGCACACCAATGGTCAAAAGAGGCCAAGCTAGGTCAAGTGATAATCCTATGATTGCATAGAATAGATGATATGTTTGATATGCCCATCCTTAAATTAATTGGCAAAAGAGGAGAGCCTATCAATTTATGGTAAATTGTAAATGTGATAAATGAAAATGTCAAGGTATGTGTAATGAGGAAATGGATGGAAAAGGGGGATGCATAGGAGATGCCCCAAAGTGGTGGGGAAATTCTCATTATGTAGGTGTTGGTTAACAAATTTGTCACCTAACTCTATATTCTCACACCCACAGAGATGACAAATGTAACCATAGTTGAACCAGTCTAACAAAATATGAACTGATTGATTCTCTGCTTATTTTACAAGGTGGTAGCTACCTTCTAATGATTTTCAATGCATAAACAAACAACTCATATGCTTTTAACTAGAAAGCAAATAAGGAAAGAGCTTTTAACCTGAAAGCTTTGTAAAGGCATTCACAATACTAATTACTATGTTTAGAATTTTTAGATTTTAAAATAAAGCCACTATGAAATACCATTCACAACTAATATTCCATAGCAACTGAAAATTTAAATCATCCACCATTTCAACATAAATTCACCAACTGATATCCATTTCAAAGAACAGAAAAGCATCCACACACTATAATTCAAAGCTTCCGAATATACGAAAACCACCTGTAGTTCCTTTATATTAAAGTAGCAGATAACCATATGCATAGAAGTTTTGATGTTCTAATGAGAAAAACAAAGTTTGCCCAAAAGATCCTCTGAAATTAACTAATCTACCTATTTATAGCTATAACCTTCACGTCTTTTCCGTTTCCAAGAAACGGTTACTAAAGCAAGAGCAGCACAAAATATAAACCGCCTCACAACAGGCAAGGCTACAAGACCTTCAGGCTCCATCATCAAGTATCGGGTTCAGCTCTGCAATCCGCCTGTCAATCTCATCTGTTTTTTCTTCTTCTTCGACTAGCGTTAGCAAGATATCTTCAAATTCTTCCCCATCAAAAACAGTAGCTCGAAAAAAGTTAGACATGCTCAAACGAATGTGCCACTGTATTGGGTTGGCATCAGGTTGCAATACGAGATCTCTTCCAACTGGGAGTACCATTTTGCCGAAGTTAATTATTCGGGTTTCTTCCTGCCATTAGCTCGTCTCGCAAATGTTGTTCATGATTCTCAGCTTGTTCTGCAATCTTATCTAATAGGGTGACAGTCTTCCTATATTGACTGAGATCGGTTTGTGCTTTCCATGCAAAAGACCGTAACTATTGGACTATATCCTCCTGCTCTATCTCTGGCCAATTCTAATCTGGATTGTGGAAAGGCAGTTCATCATCATGAGGCAAGACCATTCTGATGCATGTAAATATGACGACAATTTTCTCCTTTGGCTACCTTCAATGTTTTCCGCAAGAATGACAACATCAAATGAAGTAACACGTCGCCACCTTTTTTCGTATTTGGATTGCTTAAAGACCATTAATGACAATATTTCACAAATCTTGCCTTGATTTGTTTCCTAAAAATAAAGCATGATGTAGAATCGACGAGGTGGGAGGAGGGATGACAAGAAGCCGTTATTCTTATCATTTTGACAGCCCCATTCAATTCCGTTGGTGCCCAAGCGAAACCTATCTGTACCATTACTCGTGTCGCCATCCAAGGTACCAAAACCACTTGACATAATTACACCAAATGTCCTTTCTTAGAACCAACAATGTCCTTAAAATTCTCGAGAGGGCTAGACATTCACAACACGAGGAGTGTTGGGAGATCGGGTAACCTCACAACTATCAAACTCCTTTCAAAAGTATCCACAAGCCCGAACTCCTAAAGGCGATGTTATGCAGACTTCCCTAAGCCAGTCGATCGGTTGGGCAGTTCTAAAAGTTGAGAACTTCGCAATAAAAGTTAAGGAATTTGGAAAGGCTGCGATAATAGCTAAAATGAGAAAAAGTGGAGGGGAGCAGCTTTTCAAAGTTTAAAATTTTTATAGGTAACATATAGGCTCTGAATGGGGACAAGGACTAGGACAGAGAGAATCCCAGAACTTGGACCAGTGCATG
This sequence comes from Cryptomeria japonica, assembly GCF_030272615.1. Taxonomy (NCBI): domain Eukaryota; kingdom Viridiplantae; phylum Streptophyta; class Pinopsida; order Cupressales; family Cupressaceae; genus Cryptomeria; species Cryptomeria japonica. The sequence continues at coordinate 271,518,847 of NC_081413.1, forward strand.
TAAAATGAGCAACAGAGTCGGGCATAACAAAAGGAAAGGGTGCTGCTCAGCAGAAGGGTGGAGGGGCGACTGGGCAAAACGCAAGGCAAGGCCAACAAGCCAAAAACCGAAAGTAAAACAAACTATGCCTACAACAAACCAAAAAGGACCTAAATATGTACACGGCAATAAGGCCCTTATGATGAAGAAGGAGAACATTGCTCAAGCGAAACCATTTATAGGTTGGGAAAAATATATACCTGTGCGGAAAAGGGGATTTGGAAGGCATGACATGACATACAATGAGGCAGGTCGAATGACGATTCCCAGACCAAGTTTCCACTTACGGCTACACAAAAGTTGATGGATGTATTCATGCCCAAACAACCATTTTTCATGATAGGCTACTGGAATTAGACTTTTAACTTCTTCATGACTTGCTTGAGATAACTGACAATAATCCTCTTGAGAAGATCTAACTGGCGCATCCTGTCCCTGATCATGCATTTCATAACTTGGTAAAACAACACAACCATCATGACTTTGTATTTGGACTTCACATGAGGACAACTCAAAACCTTCAACAGTCGAAGATTTATCCTCTCCTTCATGAATAAATCAATGATCATTAACAGGGGTCCAAGTTTTAGGAACCGGGAACTGAACATCCATACCCCCTTTTTCCGTGCGACAACATAAGGAAAGAAATTCATCACCATCAATGTTGTCCTTAAGGACACTTTTTTCAGGTTCTTCTAAAATATGGAGGAAAGGCAACTGTTCTTTCAATTGAAAGTTAATCACTTCAAAAAGAGGATTATCTCTTCTCTGGGCATCCTTAAAAGATTTTGCAGGGCAATATAGGGGATTCGAAGGGTTCCATTTAATCTCCATCCCTTGTGTAGGGAACTGCCCCCTCGAAAGTCAAAAGAGAAAAGAAATCTTCTTCGCATGCTTCATTCTGTATAGGGTTGACCAAGCTGATAGAATAACCTTTAGACAGAGTATCCTTTCCTAGCCTATCAATAGGCAGGACATGACTCACATGAGCAGTACATGATGACATCTCTTATTCCAAAAGCATAAGGTCAATCTTTGGGAGGATTTCATCCTCTCTCACATGCAAGAGCCCATCTTGTAAAGTATCTTGAGGCAATCTTTCCTTCTTTCCAATCCCACAAAAAAATCTTATGAATTTTTCGACTTTGATCTCAATGATGTGACCTTTATCGTCAACTACACCACATCGGAAGTCAATATCGAAACCTCGACAAAGCCAACTTAAAACATGAGCCCTTTTAAATTCTCCTGATGTCACTTCCTCTTCAAAAGAATTTGATAATAGTTCCTCAGGATTGCCTTTACATTTTCCTCTAGATATATTTTTCTTCGAGGTTGCCTTTGCCGGTTACATAACACGGGCATTTCATGCAACCCGTTTCAGCAACTCTTCTCTCTTTTTAATGATTGACCATGCATTAAACTGAAAACCTTTCTCTGGGTAGGAAATCAACAGAGTTGCTAGCCTTATCAAAAGACATTTAAAATATTTTCCAAGGCACACTAAAATCTTTCCTGAGCAGAGTCCTCAAAAATCTATTGGTTAACAAATTCGTCACCTAACTCTATATTCTCACGCCCACAGAGATGACAACTGTAACCACAGTTGAACCAGTCTAACAAAATATGAACTGACTGATTCTCTACTTATTTTACAAGGTCACAACTACCTTCTAATGATTTTCAGTGAATAAACAAACAACTCATATTCTTTTAACCGGAAAGCAAATAAGGAAAGAGCTTTTAACCAGAACGCTTTGTAAAGGCATTCACAATACTGTGTGGGGGAAAAAGTGACACTAAGCAAACATGCCCTAATCTCACCTTTTGACACACATTTGTGGAATACGAAAGAGCCTAGAGGTATCACACAATTGGCTACTTCTTTTTGTAGAAGAGAGAGCCACGGGCTACCTAGTAGGATTTCTATTCCTTTGTTGTAATTGAAAGATAGAATGATGCAAGTTCAACTACTAGCCCTAGAGTGCAAGTATGAACCAATAACAAGATTGCAGGATTAAGATTAAACAATGGAAAGCTATAAACACAAGGACAAGACAAGAATGCAGATGCGTACCTGGAGTTAAAATTTGAGTGAAAATGTTCGGGACGGGGGCGCAGGTGCCACTGTCCTGATTCTGCTCCTGAAACTGTTGTTTTGCAACCTGAAAAGCTGTCGGAACATGCTGAAACTTGTTGTCTGACAGAAGGACCAGGGCGCCCAGCACCCCTGTCCTGGCAGGACCAGGGTGCCCCACGCCCTTGTCCTGGTTTTTTTCTCTAGAATTTGGTGTGTAGTTCTGTCTCGGTCTGCTTCCGTCAGATTTGCAACTTGCGACGTCCTTCGAATTCGAAAATCTGCACTTATATCTGAAAAGGTATGGTGGGCGGCTATATAGGGTTTTGCCTTAGTCAAACCCCCGCTTTGGTGATTTCCACCTCCACGAATAGCCAAGTTGTATTGTAAAAGTAGTGTGTGCAGACCTTGTGTGTGTGCAAGATCCTAAAATGCAAGTAAGCAAACTAGAGCAACCTAGAAAGTAAACCCTAATTGCTTGTACATGATAATGTAAATGCTCCAAATCAAGATGCAAAGTAATCTAAAGCGTGAATACCAATGATATAATGAGGCTTATGCAAAGACATGAAAACAACATGAAATCATACCCAACCCCAAGGGAGGGGTACAAGCCAATCTTCAGTCGGTGATCCCTTATTGCTCTTCAATGCCTTCAAAGCCCTAAATGGATGAATGAAATTGATGAATGCTTGATGGATGGATGTTGAATGTTGTTGAAGTCTTCAAAGATCTGCTCTTTCGCTGCATAGAAGGTCCTTGAAACCCAAAATTCTGGATCCTTTCAAATGAAGAAAGAGAGCTCTTATATATGAGACCCTAGGTCTTAATTTCAACTTTTGGCCGACCTAGAGATTGAATCTCCCGCCAATTTCTTGGGGTTAAGCTTTATTTTATGATTGGATTGCGCTCCTAAAAATTCGGGAAAAATGTCCGGGACCGTGTGCACGCCGGTGCCATGGTCCTGACAACTTTTCACCAAATTTTCAGGGCTGTCAGATATGATGATTTTAGAGAGAATCTCGAAGTTATAGCTGATTTCGAGATGTTTTGACCCCTGAAATCAAGCCCCCAAGTTCAAAATAGGACCTAATTAGGGTTTTTGATTAAATGATGTATTGGAAGAATAAAATGAAAAGGGGCACACTTTAATGAAAAGGGCCCAACTTTATGATATGGGAGATGATAAAATAGAACCTTAGACCTAATTAATTTAATTAATTAAGTGCTAAAAGGGAAATGCAATGCAAAATGCAAAATGTGCCAAGGCGGGTGCTAAACTAGGTGTGAAATTGTACCACCCTAGCAAGTGCGTACACTTTACGACGCTACAAATACTAATTACTATTTTTTAGAATTTTCAAATTTTAAAATAAAGCCACTATGAAATACCATTCACAGCTAATATTCCATAGCAACTGAAAATTTAAATCATCCACCATTTCAACATAAATTCACCAACTGATATCCATTTCAAAGAACAGAAAAGCATCCACACACCATAATTCAAAGCTTATGAATATACGGAAACCACCAGTGGTTCCTTTATATTAAAGTTACATATTAAAGTAGCAGATAACCATATGCATAGAAGTTTTGATGTTCTAATGAGAAAAACAAAGTTTGCCCAAAAGATCCCCCGAAATTAACTAATCTACCTATTTATAACTATAACCCTCCTGTCTTTTCCGTTTCCAAGAAACGGTTAGTAAAGCTAATGGTCTTGATCATGTCTGTTTCAAAACAAAAATCCTAAAGAGAAACACAAAATATAAACCGCCTCACAACAGGTAAGCCTACAAGACCTTCAGGCTTCATCATTAAGTACCGGGTTCAGCTCTGCAATCCGCTTGTCGATCTCATCTATTTTTTCTTCTTCTTCGACCAATGTTAGCAAGATATCTTCAAATTCTTCCCCATTAAAAATAGTAGCTCGGAAAAAGTTAGACATGCTCAAAAGAATGTGCCACTGTATTGGGTTGGCATCAGGCTGCAATACGAGACCTCTTCCAACTGGGAGTACCATTTTGCCGAAGTTAATTATTCGGGTTTCTTCCTGCCGTTAGCTTGTATCATAGACGTTGTTCATGATTCTCAGCTTGTTCTGCAATCTTATCTAATAGGGTGACGGTCTTCCTATATTGACTGAGATCGGTTTGTGCTTTCCATGCAAAAGACCGTAACTGCCGAACTATATCCTCTTGCTCTATCTCTGGCCAATTCGAATCTGGATTGTGGAAAGGCAGTTCATCATCATGAGGCAAGACCATTCTGATGCATGTAAATATGATGACAATTTTCTCCTTCGGCTACCTTCAATGTTTTCCGCAAGAATGACAACATCAAATGAAGTAACGCATGTCGCCACCTTTTTTCATATTTGGATTGCTTAAAGACCATTAATGACGGTACTTCACAAATCTTGCCTTGATTTTTTTCCTTAAAATAAAGCATGACGTGGAATCGACGAGGTGGGAGGAGGGACAACAAGAAGCCGTTATTCTTATCATTTTGACAGCCCCATTCAATTCCGTCGGTGCCCAAGCGAAAGCTATCCGTACCATTACTCGTGTCGCCATCCAAGGTACCGAAACCACTTGACATAATTACACCAAATGTCCTTTCTTAGAACCAAAAGTGTCCTTAAAATTCTTGAGAGGGCTAGACATTCACAACACAAGGAGTGTCGGGAGATCGGGCAACTTCACAACTATCAAACTCCTTTCAAAAGTATCCACAAGCCTGACCTCCTAAAGGCAGTGTTATGTAGACTTCCCTAAGCGGGTTGGTCGATTAGGTAGTTCTAAAAGTTGAAAACTTTGCGACAGAAGTTAAGGAATTCGGAAAGGCCGCAATAAGAGCTAAAAAGAGAAAAAGCGGATGGGAGCAGCTTTTCAAAGTTTAAAAATGTTATAGGTAACAGTAGGATGTGTCAAGAATCAGGAATGAGCCATAGTATAGTTGAAATAAGAAAAGACAATTACCTAGGGAAATGGAGAACGTATAATTGAGGTGATGCTTCCTATCCTAAGCGTCAAGAGGGCATGCCCTTGAGGGAAGGTTGAGTGCGTTTAATAAAAGAAATAAAAATGCTATGAGTTGTCACAGATGTGTAAATGTGATCTATAATGAGATCATAGTATGTAAGGCAACAACATAAAAGAGAGAAGAAAATAAAATCTATTTACATAAGAGGCCAAATGGGGTTCTATGAGATAAAAGTAAATCCTAATAGGATTCTATATAATTATGATCTCTAATATAGGATCATCACACTTTATTTTCATTAAAATGACACATACATGTAAGAGGAAAGAGACAGGAATCACAATACAACATCGAATAAGGTGAACAAATATTTTTGGTTTGGGTCAACATGAGAAGGGATTAAAGTCATGTAATTTCCATGGTCCATAATGTTAACATTATTCATTTCTGGATTGTACTATGTGATATTTCTGGATTGCATGTCCATGAGAAGGGATTTTAAGCTCTAATATTTTGTATTGCCTTTGAGAGGCACACAAAGAGGAATGACACCAACAATGTAGACAAAAAATAGTGGCAAGCACATGTAACGATACAACATATAGATGAATATAGAACATATACCAATAATCCTAAAATTTGTGTCAACATAAAAAGGGTGTGAATACCTTGTTGCCCCTTTTATCATCCCCAAATATTGTAGGAAGGAGTAGGAACTGTACATGAAGGGAAGAATAGGCTAGGGAACAACTAGATGAATATGAATACGACATATTACATCAATTTTTCGCTTCTTATTGTATGTTAGTAATTACAAAAAGGCATCATAGCTTATTTTTTATATGGGGGACAACAAACACAAGCCCAAAAAAGGAGATGATAAACTAGAAGAAATAATAAAAATCAACTATTTGTTCAATGAATTTGGTAGGGCCTTATTGTCCATTATCATTATCAAAATCATTGTGTATGAAAGCAACAAAGTGGGCTAATTCAACATTGACTCTAGAAGTGAGAGGCGTGGAAGGTTGATCTAAACTAGTCATGAAAATAGAAGACAATGGTGGGATATTATGCTCAACAATACTATCAAAACATGCCTTCCCAAGGAGAAGGAATAATAGGAAATGTTGAAGGCATTATTGAATTTTTCCTCAACATTGAATTGGTAGGATGAATAAGGGGATGCTCAATAGAAATGGAATCAACATGGTGAACCAAATCATCTCTAGAATGTGTCTTGAAAACAGTAGAAAGAGGCCTTGGATGATTGTCAAGGATGCTAATACACATGTGAGCCATAGGAGGATGAAATCTTTACAACACTAGCAAATAAAGGAGGGATGTCATGGAAGAAACCAAAGCATTAGGAGGAGGGATGGACTAAGATCTAAGTATCTATAAAATTTAGTGTGGTGCAAACTGTGGTTTACATTTGAGTTGGGGTGGAGCAAGGCAACGGGTATGAGGATTCATAATAAAAACAATGCAAGGTGTAGACAACAATGGAGGACGAGTTGAAGGAATTGGAATGGAAGGGGTAGGCTTAGGTGGAGGAGGTTGGGGTTGGCAGTTCCTTTGCTGGTTGTTACATGGAGGATGAGGAGGAGTTACATAGGGAACCTAAATAGGTCTCAAAGAAGAAGTGGTGGATTCAAAAAGGCAAATGTCAAAACCCTTCTACAAATGGAGGGTAGGAACCCTTGGAAGCATAGGGTGAAATATAGCTTTGGATCATGTGCATGATAGAAAGCCTTTTTTCCACATAATTCTCATAAAGATGAAAACATGGTGTCATGGTGGTTCAACTAAGACTCCATTATTATAGACATGATTGCTAGTCCCTTTAGTGTATAGATGGCCATGATAGTTATTATTAGGCATCTTGTAATGCCCCATCCACGGGTACAAGGCAAAACTTGGCAAAACAACTTTTTTTTTTAAACACAACCAAAACACCAAAGTCACAACATAACATGTCACACTTGCACAACAAGGTGCACACAAGTGTCATAAGGAACACAATGACATGAAGGAAATGATAACAAGAATGAAATTACAAATGCATAAACAAGGAGGAACTAGTAGAAGGCTAAGGAACTGAGGGGCAACTCACCAAGGAGGACCTATGAGAGTGGGAACAACACCAACAACAATCAGGCTCTAGCCCACGGTCATGTTCTCTTTGGTCACCACACAAGGATGGAATGAGGGAACATCATCCTCAAACCTGCACTCGACACACATTAACAACAAAGAAAAATATCTTAGGAGCCAACACCGCTTAATCAGATGACAACACTGACAAAATCTAAGACAAGGAGTAGGATGAGGGCATTAGCATCTCCAATCCACTCCACTAGAGTCAAGACATTCCTAAACACTAGGCCAACCTACACAAGGGATTGACTAACCAAGAGACCTTACACCTGTTTGACCTTGTTAGGCTTCAAGGTCAATTTCAATGCTCACCTAACCTCAAGCATCAAAAGAGAGAACTATAGAGTAGAAGGTTCAAGGCTTGAGGGCCAATCCTCAAAATATCATAAGAAGAATTGGGGTTTGGTGATTGGGGTTGACTCTTACCCCCCTACAATAATAATGTAGGCAAAAGGATGAAGGTTTGAAGCCCTAAGACTGACGAACTAGATCGGGCTTTGAGGTTCAGGGTTCGGGGATTCAGCTTACCCAACACTAAACAAGGAACTGCGAAGGCGCAATGTCTAATGTTCAACACCCTAGGACTTTTGACATCTAGTACCTAATAGGCACTCATCAAGGATTGGGGCTAGGGGTTTGACCTTCCAAGCCTAATACGAACATTGGAATGCCTGATGCCCAAACACCACTAGGGATGCAAGCCCAAAAACTACCTTTTGGGATTGGGGATTGAGGGAGTACCTACCACTTTCGAATATGAAACTCAAATCTTTGATGGCCGATGCCTAACACTCCAAGAAAACTGGACAATGGAGAAGATGGTCTTGGGGGTTGGGGATCAAGGGTCCAATACATTTTTTGCACTAGGGGAACTTTGAAAGAGCGAAGGTCCAATCCATGAAGCTCGAAACACTTAGAAGGTTTTAACGATGAAGAGGAAGATTTTTGGGGTCAGGGCCGCACTTTACCTTTCCCACATATTTAACCAACTTTGCAAGGCATAGGCCCAATCCTCAAAGTTCGAAACGCTAGGAAAAAAGGGCAACTCAATGAGGTCCATGGGTAGGGCCTTACCTCAACAAAGGCAAGAAGGGTGACACCTATGACTTTCACAAGTCTTCATTAGAGAGTGAAAACGACCCAAAGAAACCCAACACCCTAGGCACAAACATCTAGGGATAAGAGAACATAGGATGGGATACACAACTCCACCCTAGACATCAACCAAGACATCATGTTCATTTTAAAGCCAAAGGAAATGTTCCTACATTCATTAATACCATCGATTACATTTTCTAACTATTGCTTCATGCTCAACACCAACATTGAGATATGTAAACTACTTTAACCATCTCATTTATCAATGATTACAATCCCTTCATAATGAGGGTCCAATATACACATTACAAGTTACATAGCGTAGGACACAAGGTCCTTGAATTATACATCTGCCATAAATTTAAGAACTAAAGTGCAAGAAAGGAATGATGAGGAGAGAGCGATTGATGTTGTCTTTGATGCCAAAGCCTCCAGTTCCCAATAGTGGCTACTACGCCACTCGACCATGTGGAACCCATAGGCCCACCCCACCATGCTATGGAGATCGTCACACGGCCAAAACACAACGAACACATCATACACTTGGGGAGAAAGGCTTACATGCACGCTAGTCACATAGCATACACATAATGCAATAATCAAGGAGTAAACACATATATGAATAGGAATGCTAGATCTCTCAATTGCTACTCGATATAGAAGGGGTTAGGTATTAGAGTCATGGAGGGCGAGTGTCATCACATAGCATAAAGATATGGTTCACACAGAACCGAGTGGTCCTCTCAAGGAAACGAGGAGACTCTCTCATACTAAACTCAACGTCCCAAGGATGATCACATCTTTTCCAACTCATCCTAAGCATATACAAGCACTCTAGGCATGAGAGGGAGTATACTATTACTCAAGTTAATCCATTTCTCTTGTTTTATCTTGTTTCATGCATAACTTCCAATGAGTTAACCAAGTGATTACATGTGAATGTGAAGCGAAGGTTGTGAAGGTTGGGAAGGGTGATCCATGGGGAACGAGGATGTGGAGGTAATGCCAACTAGTTGCATTGGTGATAATTAGGGGTATGGGAGAGTAAGAGGATCAACGATGGTATCAATAGAAATGGAGGGTGCAACCAAGGAAATAGCAAAAGTAGATGTACCTAGTAAATTAGAAGGTGGAAAGAGATGTGAGGAGGGTGCATTGACATATAGAATATTTCTTATGTTTTGCAACATCTCTAACCTAGAGGACTTTGTGAGCAAAAGATTCCCCAATTCACTTAGGATTAGGGCCATCAATGGGGTTAACGACATCCTTTATGCCTTGCAATTGAGATATTATCTTAAGGCGTTGGATACCCATGTGTGATATGAGCTTCATGATTAAAATTCTCATCAGTGGGGAAGAAATCACTAGTGTCATTGGAAATAGTGGAGAGAAAAGGAATGTGAGCCATGAAAGGATTGAGATGTAATCTATGAAAAATGCGGTAGTCACTAGGGTTTTAGGTATGTGACTTAATGTGGGAAGGGAACATGAACCAACAAGTTGAAGGAAACTAGGGGCAAGATGTAGAAATAAAGGGAATACTAAACGTAAATGCCAAGTGAAGGTTGTAATAACCAACCTAGATTTTATTTTTAATATTTCTTGCCAAATAAGAGAGAATCGACATTAAAACATCATCAAAAATAATGTTTGTCAAAATGGCTGATACAAGAATTACCATGTTAATTTGTGTACTGATATCAATGGCACTGTGTAAATCATTTTCCTGAAATTGTCCAAATACATAATACCCAACACCCAAACAATGAACTGCAGTAAGTATCTTAAGATAGAGGCTGGAATAATTATAGCTAATAAGATAGACACTATATAGCTATTATATGCTCCATCATAGGTCTGAACATTTTGGTTGCGGGTCTAATGCAAGGTTGTTGCAGGTCAAATATGTTGATACATGATAGCCTCAGTAAGATAAATGATTGAATGAGAGATAAATGAAGTCTCTCATTCAATCATCTATCTCATCGATAAACTATGATAAGACTTCAATTATCATATATATACATGAGATTATGATCATGATTCAGTTATCATATATTTATCATCAATCGTATGCATGATATACGATCTAGTTGTGATCATATCCCTTGATTCATATATATAACCTTGCATATAAATCCCGATTAACAATCAGGTTCTTAACCAATGCCTAAATACCAATTAACATCGGTTACAAATCATAATGCACAGAATACCAATTGGTATCGGGTTTATTGTTAAATGCATACACACCGATTGGTATCGGGTTTATTGAGAATCACATACACACCGATTAGTATCGGGTTTATTGAGAATCGCATACACACCGATTAGTATCGGGTTTATTGTTTACTGCATACACACCGATTAGTATCGGGTTTGTTGTTAAGTGCATACACACCGATTGGTATCGGTTAATTCGATTATAGTTGAAGAGGCACAATCAAGTAATATCTTGATTGACATGACCGGTCAAGGTATTGCTTGATCTCCTTTGTTTGCATATATATATCGATCGGTGAAATGTGGGAAGAACATCGAAATTAATAAATGCTCTTTCTCCATCTGCAACATTCCATATAATAATCAGACTTATTATATTGTGAATTAACATATACTTGAAATGAAGAATAACTTAAATATAACTTGCACCTTGAATTGAAAATAGAAATACATTTACATGGTATCAGAGCTATAGTTAAATCGAACCTGAGGCTATTCAATTTTGTGGAAAATTCAAGACAAGCATATATTCAACATCACATTTCTCCAAATGGCTAGCACCATCAGATTCAAAGATAGACTCGGAGGAGGCGATGACTTCTCAGTATGGAAGTTCATAATTAAGATGATTCTAAGAGAAAATAAAGTCGAATCATTTGTAAAAGCTGAAACTACAGAACCTGAGACTGAACCTGACAAAGCAACTTGGATAGAGGGAAATGAAAAGGCCATCAAAATCATAGTTGATGGGGTGAGGAATAATATTATGCCCATCATAAGGAAACATGAAATAGCCTACAACATGTTCAAAGCACTTGAAGATGCATTTGAGATATCCAATGCAAGTAGAACCTTGGCTTTAAAAAGAGAAATAAATCATATAGCTATGATCAAAGGGGAGTCAGTCAATGCCTACTTCATGAGGATATCAGCCCTAAGGGATGAACTAGCAACCCTTGGATATGAGATCCAAAGCAAAGAATTAACACTCATTGCTCTAGATGGGTTACCTAGTATATGGGAAACATTCGTCCAAGGCATCAGTGCAAGGGCTAAATTTCCAAAGTTTGAAAGGCTAAAGGCAGACTGTCTCCAAGAAGAATCAAGGTTAAATAAGAAAGGGATCAAACAAAAGAATATAGAAGAAGATCTTCAAGTCCTAAATACAAACTCCAAAAAGAAAAGCAAGCAGAAACAATTTAGGAAGAGGAAAGGTCGTCATGGCAAGAACACCTTCAAGAAGGATCTTTCACAGATTCAATGTTACAGATGTGACAAATTCAGACACTATGTTGCCAAATGTCCGGAAAGAGCGAAACAACAAGCCACATTTGCCAAAGTAGGAAAATATAAAGGGGAAGATGACTCTGAGAAGTATGTACTCTACTCAGCACTTACAAACCAAGCATCAAACAAGGTTAACTCCTGGGTGATCGACAGTGGCTCATCCAGACACATTACAAGGTTTAGAGAAGTGTTAGACTCCATGATAGAGGAGAATGATGAGGAAGTGACTATCGGAGATGACTCCACACATCTAGTCAGAGGAGTTGGAACCTGCCATCAAACTGAATTCAGGTATATCATTGCAACTTAAAGGAGTACTATATGTCGTAGGCATCAAGAAAAATCTAGTCTCTATATCAGCACTAGAGGATAATGGGTACAGACTGACCTTCATGGACAACAGAGTGTTGGCTTGGCCAAAGAATTCATCTATCAAGAAAGCTAAAACCATTGGTCAAAGACAAGGCTACTTGTATGAGCTGTGCACAAAGCCCAACCTAGCCCTAATCCATGAAACTACAGATGCTAATGAAGTTTGGCATAGAAGACTAGGTCACCTGAATTTTAGAGCTTTATCATCAATGGGAAACCTTGTCACAAGCCTACCTAAGTTAAAGCAATATCATTCAGGGGCATGCAAGGGATGTGTCCTAGGTAAAAATGCTAAGGGTGTTTTTCAAAATAGTACTAGGAAAACAAGCAAAGTTTTAGAGTTAGTTCATTCTCATGTATGTGGACCTATGTCCGTACCTTCTTTAGGGGGATTTTTGTATTATGTAATATTTGTTGATGACTACTCTAGAAAAACTTGGATCTACTTTCTGAAATGTAAAGAATCAGAAGAGATCCTTAATAGGTTTAAAGAATTTAAATCACTAACGGAAAACTACTTAGGAAATAAAATTAAAACCTTAAGAATTGACAATGGGGGGGAATATATCTTAGATTTGTTTAAAGATTTTTGTAAAAATGTTGGGATTAAGAGGGAGCTTACTATACCTTATAATCCTTAACAAAATGGGGTAGTTGAGAGGAAAAATAGGACAATTGTAGAAGCTGCCAAAGCCATGATTCTTGATCAGAATCTAAATACCAATCTTTGGGCAGAAGCAACCAGCATTGTTTTATATATACAAAATAGATGTCCTCATTCCTATTTTGAAGATAAAACCCCTGAGGAAGTCTTTACTAAAACAAAGCCAGATATCGGCCACCTTAGAATATTTGGGTGTCCTGTCTATATTCATGTACCTAAGGAGAAAAGATTAAAATTAGAGCCGTCTGAAAAAAGGGGAATACTTGTAGGATATAATGAAACCTCCAAGGCATACAGAATCTATATACCTGGTCAGAGGAATATTGAACTGAGTAGGGATGTAATCTTTGAAGAAGACTTAGCCTTAAAAAGAGCCCAAAGCTCAATAGAACCTGAAGTCTATATCTCTACCTCTAGCATAGATGAAGATTCTGCTCCTGAGCTTCAGAGGGAGAGTCTTGAGGAAATTGAAGATGAAACTCAAAACCCACCTAGAAAAAATTTCAAGAAAAGACCACTATGGGCCACCAAAACTGTAGAAGAAGCTCAAAATTATGCTGCCCCTTCAGGAACCTTCAGAGAAAGCAAAAGGCGTAACAAACTTACCAACTACGTTGCTCTCATGAATGATCTTTCAAAAGCTGAACCTACTAATGTGTCAGGTGCACTTAAACAATAAGTATGGAAGAATGCCATGTCTGATGACTACCAGTCCATTATGAAAAATGATGTTTGGGAGATTGTTCCTAGGCCAGCTGGAAAATCTGCTGTCACCTCCAAATGGCTCTTCAAAATCAAACATGCTGCAGATGCCAGCATTGAGAAACACAACGCTAGATTTGTAGCCAGAGGGTTCTGACAAAAGGAAGGAATTGACTATGAAGAAACCTTTGCACCTGTAGCTAGATATACCTCAGTAAGAATAGTCTTAGCCATTGCAGTAGCAAAAGGATGGAAAGTACATCAGATGGATGTAAAGACAACATTTCTTAATGGAGAGATTGCACAAGAAGTATACCTAGAGCAACCTGAAGGGTTTGAGATTCATGATGTAGAATCTCATGTATGTAAACTCAAGAAAGCTCTTTATGGGCTTAAACAGGCTCCCAAGGCCTGGTATGAAAGAATTGACACTTATCTCTCAGGGCTAGGCTTCTAAAAGAATGATGCAGATCCAAAATTTTGGTGGGTTTTTTCTTTTTAGTGGCCACCACATGATCTATTGGCAAAGGTGATTGAGGAGGATTTGAACCTAAGATTGTTACCTATATTTGGAATCAAGCATAGAGAAGGATGGCATGTGAGAATGAAAGAGAAATTGATGAGGCAGAGGAGAGATTTTAAATGTTAGAGGTAGATGTAATGATTTGCCATCATAAGGGAAACATTGAATTGTTTGAAAGTGTTTTAATGGCCATAATTTAGAAATTGGGCATTCAAGAGGTTCCAAAGGTAGAAGAAGAGCAGCCCAAGGTCACATACAAGCATGGTGCAACAACAACGCTCTTTCATTCAAAGTGGAAGTGAAGAGTGAGATTCAACCATTTGATGGTGAATTAAATGCAGAGAAGTTGGATCGATGAGTCTCAAATGGAGGTATATTTTAGCCTGTACAATCTAAATTCCTCTCAGAAAATTTCTTTTTCTCATTTAAAGCTATTTGAGCATGCCTTAACCTGTTATGAAGCATATGTATTACTTGCAATTCAGAAAGGCTTCTTCAATTTCAAAACAGGAAGATTTCAAAGAGTTATTGAAGATACAGTTTTACATGATTTTCAAGGAAGATGATAGATCAATCCAATTTCACTTCATTTCTCAATGACAAGGGCAAAGCATCTAGGAGTATACAAGTTAATTTTGAAAGAAAAATTTCATCTTGGAAGGGATGTGCTGATGAAATATTTTGGAGACTTATTTGGGCATCTTTGTAGGGTTGTTTTAATGCTTAAAACTCAAAATATAAATGAGGCTAGTGCATAGGCCCATTATTGGAATATGCAAAAGAAAAACTCTACTTCATTCAAAGGATAAGCTGCAGGGTAAGAAAGAGGAGCGGAAAGGAAAATAGTCACACTAAGGGAAGAATAAATTGAAGAGTAAAAAATCCACTTACACCACCATGAAGAACAGTGATAAAGGCAAGGCAAAGTGATTTTTCAAGCACTATGACAAGAGGGTCATAATGAAGATACTTGCTGGAAATTATACCTGGAGTTATACTCATTTAAAAAATTCAAGAACAAAGGTGCTGTAATTTCATGTAAAGTGAAGGAAATTGCATGTACTTTCAGACAGGGGTGATAGAATTTTGTGTGCAATATGTAGAAGAAAGCAAATGTCGTTAATGATGATGTTCAAGATGAGGACAATTCTACCAAGCTTTTTCACGTGAAGGTACAGTTGAAAGGTAGGAAAAATTATGCTCTTTTTGATACTTGTTCTCAAGAAAATTTAATTTCCCAAAATTTGGTGAAACAGCTTGGATTAATACAAAGAGGCATCCAAAACCATATTCCTTGGGTTGGCTGAAGCAAGAAGTTGAAATTCCAGTTAAGACACAATATGATTGGATTTTCATATTTGTTGTAGTTCAAGGATGAGGTAACCATCGATACCATACAATTAGATGTATGTGGGATTATTCTTGGTAGCCCATGTCTCTATGAATGGGATGCAATCTTCTTTTGAAGGCTGAATAAGTACCAATTAGTAAAAATGGAGAAGAGATGATGGTTGAATCATATAAGGGTAAATCAAAGGTATCCATGGTAAGTTTTACCAAAGCAAGGTGTCTCATAAATGCTATTGGAAAATTTTCTCTATTGATGTTGCAGAGAAAGAAAGAGGACAATGGTGGAAGTAAAAATAGTGCATGGAATGCATTCTAGCGAAGAAAAGAAGGATGCAGATTAGTTGATACATCACTTTAGTGGGATTTATGAGGAGCCTAAGGGATTGCCCCCTCACATATTCATTGAGCATGGATCCATTTATTGCCTGATTGCCCACTTCCAAACATAGGATTATATTTACAAAGTATGTTAAAGGCTAATGAACTAAAACAACAGCTGAGTGATTTGTTGGAATGTGGAGTTATATGGCCTAGTATGTCACTATGCACTTCTCCAATCATGGTGGTGCTGAAGAAAGATGAAACTTGGTGGATATGCAATGATCATCAAGCTTTGAACAAGATTGTGATAAAGATTTTGTACCCTTTACCATACAGAGATAAGATGACTTAATAGACCAATTGCAGCATGGAAGAAATTTAATAAAAAATAGATTTGAGTTTTTGTTAACAAGGGAGGGTAAAAGAAGATGATATTTGGAAAACTCCATTAGAGACTAAACAAGGGTTATTTGAATGGCTACTTCCATTTGGGTTGTGCAACGCACAAGCAATTTTTATGTGGTTTGAAGTGCTACACCCTCTCATTGATGAGTGTGTAATTGTTTACTTGGACAATATTCTTGTTTTCAACTGGACATATGAAGAACATGTTCAACTTTTGGAAAAGGTATGGCAGAAGGAGAACAAGCTTGAGTTATAAGGTAAGAAATATGAATTTGTAAAATAGAATTTGGTTTATCATGGTATTGTGGTTGTTGATGGTGTAGTTAAATTTGACCATACAAAAGTTGAGGCCATTGTGAACTAACTCAAACCTACAAGCATAACCAAAACAAGGAGCTTTGTTGGAACAACTCAGTACTTACTTAAATTTGTGAAAGTATTTTCTTCTATTGCAGCTTCGTTGCATGCTATTATAGGTTATGGGAAGAATATAAGATGGAGCAATATGCAATAAAAAAGAAGAAATTTGACAATGCATCTATATTGGCTTTGTCCAATACGTAACTTCCTTTTGATGTGGAAATAGACGCCAACATTTGTGCTGTGGGGGCTGTTCTTATGCAAGGTGGAAGACCAGTTTGCTACTATTCCAAGTTTTTTCATGGGTACATTCATGGGTATTGCACTAATGATAGAGTTGTATGCATTGTTAAAAGCAGTTAAGACGATGAAATAGGCAAAGACACAATAGTACTGCAAGTGAGACATTACAAGTGGATGGGTTTCCTTCACTAGTTCCACTTACAACAAATAAACTTGCTGGATTTGTTATGCAGGCCACCTTTAATTTCAGCTTTTTCTACTTTATCACTTCTTGAGCCATTTTGGAAAGAGGTTTGTGCAAATGATCATGAGGATAGAGTTATACCAGAAAATAAAAGAAGCTAAGCATGATATTTTCTGGCCAAAAACTGATTTTCGTATGAAACATGCATAGCAAATTACACTTATATATATACTTCTAGAATAGGTGGTCATTTTGGGGGGTGCAAAAATAATTTCAAATTTGCAGCACTATGCTCATTGGCCTTATATGCAAAAATATATTGCAAAATTTGTTTGTAGTTGCAAATTATGCAATGTAAGCAAGCCTAACAATTGAAAATTAGGATTGTATCAGTAACTTCTAGTCCCAATCCATCCATGGGAGAACATTTCAATAGATTTTGTTGAAGGACTGCCCATGACATGGAAAGGGCATGGTTATTTATTTGTTGTAGTTGATAGATTTAGTAAGATATGTGCTTTAACTCCATGTAAAAAGACATTGCAGGTAAGGATGCAGCTGAACTATTCTTTGCAAATGTTTAGATTTACTTTGGTTTGCCTCAAAGAAATATTTCAGATTGATGTTTGAGGATTCTTGGTAAGTTTTCGTGCACACTTCGTAATAAAATAGATACCAAATTGAAAAGAAACACAATTTTCCATCCACAAACATATGGACAACTGATGTATTTCCAAGACAGACCTATGAGAAAGTTAAGAATGATGGGTCAAAGGTTGAGAAGGCCAAGAAATTCATTGAATATATCAAATAACTTGAGCTCTAGGTGCAAGAGAAGTTTAATGAAAGCCAAGGAAAGTATAAGAAGTGGCATGATAAGTATTGCACTGACACAAATTCAAGTTGTGTGATTGAGTTTGGTTGTATTTAAGTAAGGACAAACCTCAGGGATCAACAAGGAAGATGAAACTTTTGAGGTATGGATCTTTTTATATTTTTCGAATAAGTTGGTAAAAATGCCCGTTGGCTTTACTTGCCACCTTACATGAAAGTGTATTTGCTGATCAATGTAGAAAAAATAAGATTGTTCTTTGACGTTGGATGAGGAATAAGAGTTGGGGTTACCATCCATGGAGGATCTCAATCTATGTCCATTGGAAGAACTTGAGTAGGATGCAATACTTTAGAAGAAGTCAAACAAGTAGAGTGCTACAAGAAACGTGGTTGGTTAATTTGAATTTTGAACTGACGGTTCCCAAGCAAAGAAAAGTAGTATCCTAAAGATGATGTTGGAAATAAATTTCCACAACTTGTGAGTCTATGAGCTTTAAGGGATGAAAGCTTGCTAATTGGAGATGAGTGATTCAAAAACTGGATCTTGGTCACAATTGAGAAATTGGTTTTTCCCCATTTTAGTCAAGGTGTACTTTTATGTGTGAGAGCTGGTTTTTTTCAATAAGTATATACTATTGTTGAAGGCTTAGGGTTATCAAAAGCATCTTGGGAGAGATGATGGTCTTGTATGCAAGTTGAAAAATGATGTCTTTTACTTACATTGACAATATTTCCACTCCCATAGGGAGCATGACTTGTTTTCTCCATTGAATAGACCAATCACTTAGATGAATCCCATTATCTGCCCTATCGAATGCCCTAAATAAATGACAAATTAATTACTAGTAAAATGGTGAGTGACTCCAGTTTGAACATGGCAAAGAACTTGAAAGGTTTAATTGTTTCATTTCAACTTCCAAGCATAAGGGCTCTTGTTTGTCACTTCTTCGGGCAAATAAGAATTACTTAAGGAGTTTTTATGAAGTAGAGTAGCTTAAGGATGAGTGTTTAAACTCTTTTCACATGTTGAGGAGTTATAAAGGTCACCTTTAGACCTACATTCAAATGGGACTTTTTCCCCTTCAAGGCCTTCTCTTGACCAAATCCAGTCATTGATTAGTGTATGTTTCTTCATTTTCGTGTTTTCTCTTGCTTCGGTATAATGTTTTCTTGCATAGTTATGACCACCTCATGTTTTTAAGGATTTTAGTTTGTCTTACATTCAAATGGAGGATTTTCAAGTTTCTAGCATAAGAAATTCTGAAATTGAGGAGTTGTCCAAGAGTATGTGGTAGTTTATAGACCATAGTGCACTTGGGGTCACTTAGCTACTTTTCCCATGCCTTACTCAATTTTACTCATTTTTGGTTACTTCACCTAAAGCACATGTTTGGGTTAATTGCCATAGTAGACACACCAACAACATGTGCATTTGGGTTTAAAATGACTTTTTTGATAGATACTTTTCCCAAATTTGGCAAAATGTGCCCAAAGAGTCATCTTGTTAGTTTGTTTTATACTTAGTTAATTACACTTTGACACTTTTCACTATGGACCAAGACTTTTAGAATCAACATTCATCCATTGAATTTACAAAGCTAATCAATGAGTTCCTAGAATGATAAATTTCTCTTACGACATGAAATTGATGGATAGAGAACTATAATGCTTAGCTACTTTCCATGTTAGACTGACAAGAGTGTTGATAACACGGGGCCTTCACTTAGTGAACCTGGTTTATAGCACGTGTGTTCATGGAATACTAAATAATCCCCCTATTTTCAAAAAATGTTACCCTAAACTCCTTTTTTGTCACCCCCTCCCAATACACAACCCGAATTAAAAGCCCCCCTATTTTCACCAAATATTGTATTTTTTCATATCCGGAATTAAAACCCCCCTATTTTCACCAATAGGCAATATATTGCACCCTGATTTTTTAGATATTAAACCCCCCAATATGAATGCACGTGATATAATATTACCTAGCCAGTGAAACCCCCATCGTTGATAATTTTTACAAAATGGAGTGTTTGTCCCCATCTTCTCTAATAATTGTTTTCTCCACCAAAGAGTGCCTCATTCTTTTCTTGTATTACCTCCAACTCAATGTTTAGATACAATTTGATGTTGCAACCATCAATCCGTGTGAATTGGTATTTGAAGCAATTGATGACTTTAATCATCTTGAATCCACAATAGTTGCAAAGGATTGATCCTTGGTATGCCATACTTTTAGGTGACATCCCTATTGTCAATTCGTTGGATTCCACTTTCCATTTTATGGTGTTCAATCAATGTTAGGGTACCATCTACTTTCCTTCAACTATTCATTAAAGGTCACAAAAAGTTTAGAGAAATAGAAGAAAAACATCAACACCAACAAGAGTTGTCCTCTGTCTTCGGACATGTAGTGTCGCAGTTAAAACACTTCGTTGGTGAAGCGGCCACCAAGGTTCAAACCCTTGTTGGACCATTGTGCTTGCAGGCCTTGTGTCTTCACTGGGTCGTTGTGCTCGCGGGTTTGAACAAGTGAAGTGTGGGGATGAGGTCCCCCGATTGTGGCCTCACTGGTTCATAGCTCCGGGTCAAAAGCATTTCACGTGGAGCCAGAGGGCGTGTCATGCCAGCGTCGCCGGTCACGTTAAAAAGTTTACCAGGCATTTCTAAAACAAAAAACAAAAAAAAACAAGTTGCCCTCTAGTATCAAGGAAAACATGGAAAAAGAACAAAATAAAATGAAGAGTTGAGTTGAGCAATGCAAAATCCTAACATAGACAATACTACCTAAGCTAAATCCAAAGGGAACACACATCTTGAACCAAAAGTTTTTTTTTAAACACACTTAAAGAAGTTGAGAATAAGGACAATCCCAAAGTAGCTAATTAAATGGAAGTATTTTCTAGTCCAAGTTACCACATGGGAAGATGAAGATTTTATGTAGAAGCATCCACAATTGATTAACATTGAGGACACCACTTTTGTAAAGAGGAGGGGGGGGGGGGGGGGGGATGTTATACCATTGATCCTATATTGTGTACTGGGTTATGCTACCTTAATTCTTAAATAATAATGTAATAATTATTATAATCATATATAGGTAGCTAGATCATTCTAGGGATTATATTTAAGAGTATAAGTCAACTTGGGTGGCAGCCAAGACATAATTAGGTACAAATAGGAGCTAGTGGCTAGTAATTATAATCATGTTGAGTATTTTGTTCTTAACAAATACTATTGGAGGTGTCCCCCTAAAAATGGTTTAGGAGGTTGCCCCCTCAAAATTACATATTATCATCAAGTATTTGCACCATATTTATTATTATATTCTTATATTGTGCAGGTTGTTTCATTACATTAATACACAAATTTGAATGCCAAAATTGGATAAAACAAGTTCCATTTATACATATGCTATAAGTTTAAATATTAACCTTAAGTTGGCATTATGTCACATTGATCTCCATAAACACAAGGTGAACTAGGTTCAACATTGATAGAGAGAAACATGATAGTACAAGGAGTATGCCAATTATCACTATATCACTTTAGGACATGAATCATGAATGCGAACTTTAGGCTGGCTTTAGCACATGAATTTTGAATGCTAAGATTAGATGAGACAACTCCCATCTATTCATATGCGACAAATATTAACCTTATGTTGGCTTTATCTCATCTAATCCCTACATTTGCCCAAGGTGGACTAGGTTCAATAAAAGAACCATAAGGTATGAACCATACATTAAAGGCACTAAGGTATACGGAGAATGTACCTAAAGTGTAGCCAATAAGACATTATCCTAGGAGGTTCTATAATATATGATCCATAAGTTAAAGGGAATCAATGTATACAGAGAATGTACCTAAAAAGGGACCAATAAGACAAAAACCTAGAAACACCCATGTTTGATGACCCAAGAGCTTGACAAGATGGGATTACAATAACTTTTAATATTACACACAGTTAATCCTTGCCATAAATAATTAAGGATCCTATAATCATAGATATTGATATTTCTTATCAAAAGATGAGCTCAAGTAAGGTATGACAGGTTTAGGTAGATTAGGCTCTACAAATATGATAAATATTGTAATGTCCCCAAATTGGAGTTTACTTATTTTTGCACAAAAAACAACAATTCCAACAACATTCTAAATTGAACTTAATTAAATATTAATTATTTGAATGATGTTGAACAAAAACAACAATTTGTGAATAAGCAGATTATGATAAGTTTTATCGCCAACTAACTATCTTATAAGCAATCATAAGTTAGTTTGGTGGGAAAAATTGGAAACTACTCAGCTCAACTAAGTGAGAGCTTGCAACATCCAAACACGGCAACTCGTCTCTTATCCCACAAGTGGCAGGAATGTGCAACTATGACTAGATCCATCACTTGGGGTAATCTATTTGCCAAGTGACATGAATGTTCAACTATGACCAATTCCATCCCTTGGGGTAATCTATTCGACTCTCAGCCCACAAGTCGCAAGAACGTCCAACTATGACCAGTTCCATCTCTTGGGGTGGTCTACTTAATTTAGGGGAGCCAGTAAACCATATCTCACTAGCTTATTTTCTCCAACTCTACATTTGATTGATTATGGGATAAATACATGGTTATATGTCCCTTTGAAGCCATTTCAATAATCAATCCTTGTTGAGGATGGTGGGGAAGTCACAATAGGGTGTCCAGAGAATCCTTCACTTCTATGCCCAAGGGTGGGGCACACTTTGCATGCCCTTGGCTTCATGGGACTATTAGTCATCCATTATGAGGTGGTGTACTTAGAAGAGGACCTTATAACGGTTTCTCCCTCCTTGTACTTCTTTGCTATCTTCTATGATAACCATAGTTTATCCAAGGGATAGATTCTTTGTGGATTGGTGCCTTCCTAGATTTTGTTGAAGAAATCAGATTTTATTTATAAATGGTTTGATGATAGTAAATCATTCTAAGTATAAATTCCAGGAGTTAATTAGTTTTGTAAGGTCTTCAGATTTTTCTTATTTAGAACAATATGCATGAAATGGTAGAGAATTTGGAGTTGGAGAGAGGAAATCAAATTCCACCGAGCTCAAACAAAATCATATTTGTCACCTAAAGTTGGGTAGACCACAATAGTTTGATAGGAATACTATTCACATGTGATAGAAGAAAAAATATATATGCATTAATGAAGGGAGGTGAGACATATATTGACAATAGAGATTAGATTAGCAATGCCACTAGAATATGTTTGGTGGATAGTAGGAAGTTCCTTGAAGGACCGAAACATGACAATGCGTTTTTATATAGTTCCTAAGATGTAACACAGTGTAGACAAAGATGAGCTGCAATAAACATGTATTTTTGAGTTGCTAATAGGGTACAATGATACACTATTAGAAAATTTAGTAGAAGGATTAGTGTTAGTAAGTAGTATCAATCACCAAATGGAACTAATTCTAGGAGCATGCCTATCTAATAAAGGTGCTCATAGGATGAAATTAGAAAAAAATGAAGAGTTGAACAAAGGAGTACAAGAGATATAAATATCACTATCAAGTTTAGATTCTTTTACCAAGAATGAATGATGTGATGACTTACTTGAGTGGAGATAAGCATTCTAATAAGATGTATTTGAAAAGTAGTCATCATCATATTAGAGTTAGGCTTCATGTTTTTAATGGCCTTTAAACATTTTGCCCTTGTCATTATAGGACCAACACCATTGAGATGTTGGTATAGATAAGTGAAACAAGGAATATGATCAATGAATAGAAGTATCGGTGATTTTTTAGCAGCTAATATTCGCCAATTGGCTATTATTTAAATTTGGGAATCAAAATTTGACCAATAAGTTCAACTTTAAAGGTGACCCGAATTGCCACGCTTTTACAAATTTTTATTTTAGTGTTATTTAAATTGCCAGAGAATTTATTTTATTACTTTTTGTAAGTCAAAGATTCGCCACAATATTCAATACACGATTGGATCAGATTCACCAACATTTTATAATTTATTGTGAAAATCTTAAATTAATTCGCCAATAATATATAATAATTATTAGTTACTTTAGGGTTATATCAACAATCTTTAATTGCCACCATTGATTTAAGATATAATCTAATGACCTTCATTGTATTCCATGAGGTAAATTGTACCTACAAGTTGTAATGCTCACGAGAGTCAAAATTGCTTTTGAATTGTTGACCTCATTGAAAATCAATGGTCTAAAAGCAACTTTTGGCCCATGAGTATTACAAATTGTTGGTACATTTTATCTCATAAAATACAAAGAGGGCTATTAGATTATTTTAAATTAATGATAGAAACTAAATAAAGTAGAGTCTACCCCTTAAATTCATTAATGATTTCCACTTTTAGGCCTCTACTTTTCTATAAATTTTTTTAAAAATTAAAGGATTTGCAATAGTAATTAATGCATACTATTATTTTTTTGCAATAGTAAAAAATGAAAATATTCGCCAAGATTTATACAATTTTTTGAGAGGGGTTTTTTAAAAGTTATCACTGAGAAGTATAGAATTATCGAGATTAGAAAAATAGAAATAGAGAGTAAAATACATGAAAATAACAAGATCATTATTAAAAAAATAGATTATTTAGATTAGACCAACCTAAAAAAGAAAATAGGAGTAGAAGTGGGATTGTTGTGGAAAAACAAGGAAATAAATACTGTCATTGTTCAAGACAACACTAAATACTAGGAAAACTCACAATGATGTTATAGGTCTAGAAGATTAGGATAAGAGAAAATTAGGCGTAAACCATTACATTAAGTTAGAGTTGTCCCATTGAGCATACCAAAATATAGTGAAAAATTAGATAATTATAACTAACTCATAAGATGTGGATTAGTACACACAAGTAGACTATTAAGGGTTTCCACAAGGTGTGTCATGATTAAAGGTGAGATTGACAAGGTGCAACACTTCAAATTAGGGAGATCCAAGATCAAGCTAAAACATGTAAAAACGATAGATGATGTTGGAGATCTCTCTCACTCTTTCTTTTTTTCTTCTCTCTCTCTCTCTCTCTCTCTCTCTCTATATATATATATATATATAGATAGATAGATAGATAGATAGAGAGAGAGAGAGAGAGAGAGAGAGAGAGAGAGAGAGAGAGAGAGAGAGAGAGAGAGACTGCATCAATATAATAAACCCTCATTAAATATCATGATCTAATAATTTTGTGTTTCCAAAGTATTAAAATGTTATGGGGTTAATAATGAATTATATATGACTTCCAAAATCTAGCATGAACAAGATCAAGTGAATCTAATAAAAAAATATAGAGATATAGTGTAGAGCTAACATGAAATTGACAATTAGAGCCCAAACCCTTAAGTATGCAACAATACAAGTGATACAACATGTCCACTACAAAATGGTACATGAAGAGACCACGTGGTTATTTTCATGTATCCCAAAATATAACTTGGTGAATTAAAATGAAGACCACTAATCTAGGTCCATTATTCCTTTATTGTTCCTTGCTTGAATCTATTGTATCTTTTAAGTCTATATACTACATTGTTCATCATCAATTCTAACTTTCCCTATTTCTATTATAACACTCTTTCTAAACTAGCAACTCTAACTTTAGCTTTCATAGTGATTCCTCTAATCTTCGTGACAACAATAAATCATAAATACTTACATATTGTCTCAACCTTTGATTATCAATAATTTTGTTTTTAAACATTTCTACCTAAAATTTATCTATCTTCACACTTAACACCTCACATACATTACCTCGTAATTTTACATTTTATCCACCCACCTTTTAACAATTACCTTCAAATCTCAACTTTTTCTTTTGTACATCACTTTTCCTATGCTCTATCTATAGGGTTATCTATTCGAACTTATTCTTGTAAATATCCTTTTAGTTGACAATCTATTTTCTCAACCTTTTCCAATTCTTTACAAAATTGATGTCGATTTCCTCACGCTCGACACTTTGTCAACATCTAAGAAACTTTCCTATATTTTACCCAAGAACTTAATATTGGGAGATTCCTTCACATTTTTCTTTCCTCAATCAACTTCTTTCAATCTAGTGCTCTTCAAAATCTCAACTTCACACTTAGATCCACCCACATGATTCTCAAATTAGTTTCTAATATACTTTTGACCTTTCATGATTTGATAACCTTTCCTTGATCCCCTTCATCTTTTCTTCAACACTTTGTAGGGACTATGTCTAGTTTGACATACTAATGCATTCCTCTCCTTTTTTAGGATCCAAATTCAATTTATAATAACATTTGACATAGTCGTGACTATGGGTTCTAATGAAAAACTACCCAACCATAGCTAATGACAACACACAATACTCCTATGCAATGACTAAGTGGAATGCTCATAATGAGATTGATTGTATTACATCAAAACCATCAAATCATAATTTCATGAGCTTTAATGCATTCAAGCACATGCCCTTGCAACCTAGATCTATTGATCTCTATCAACATACAACCCTCAAACTAATTGATTGACCATTCTAGTTTTTTATTTTAATATATAGTACCTATAGTAGGAGTACCTCAAAATAATTCTTGACGATCTTATAAGGAATAAGTAGAGAGTTGTTACCACGAGAAAATGTAGCTCACCACTCTAATTGCAAGATCAATGAACCCAAATAAAATGATTTCAGCTTTTGAGTTTTCCTTGGAGTTGGGTGCATCTCCTTGAAGCATGTATGATGTACATTAGTATAAGTGTCTCTTGGTGTAGCTCTTGAAGAGAACCTCTTTAAGTCCAACATATACTTAGGTAACCTTTTTATTCGGTGCATGGATTATATAATCTAGTGCAATGTCTAATTAAAACACCTTTATACAATGAAATGTAATGTGGCTTACAATAAATCATCACATGTGGCCATGTTCATGTTGCTCAAAATATTCTATTTTCACATTGTTATGGTGATTAAATATATGTGTATTATCACACACCTCTTTTCAAATGAACACTAAACTTGAGTTCATTGGATTTCTATTTTCACATTGTTATGGTGATTAAATATATGTGTATTATCACACACCTCTTTTAAAATGAACACTAAACTTGAGTTCATTGGATTTGAATTTTGAATAGTAAAATATAATCGTGACCATTTCAAATGATTGAAACACATGCAAAACACTCACAAAATATGACAAACAAAAAAACACATTTTGATTGACATAGATTCAATTGTTGACCTTGGATGCTCTTGCATCAAACTCCAATATAAAGTTGTGTAGTACAAAACATACTATCACAAATACTAAAGATCTCTTCACTAGATCCACTACTCTTCTAATTATCTCATGGATCTCTTCATAACTTGGAATCCACATGACCTAACTACATTATCCACAACCAATTATTTCTAGAGGACTTTGATACCATATCACAAATAAAACATGTTATGTCTTTAATGTGTTTTCAATCTATCATCCACATGCTCTAAGTATTACAAGATTGCATTTCTATTCTAGATATGGCCACTTCACTATTGTAATATTGGCTACTTATAGACCACTAGCATCAAGTGTTCTAAGACTAAGGCTAGATGATGGTGCAATGGAAGGTGCTAGCATTATGAAGTAGATGACTAGTGAATCATATATCAAATCCTATAGACAAGAAAAAAATACTACCCATGAAAATGACTAGATTAGTATAGGAGAGGGAGATGCAAGGGAAAAGGTACAAATCATGCTTATAATTACTATCATAGATATATACATTTGTTGTGAGTAATTGGAGTTAGAAGTAATAAAGAAGAAAGAATCATTTCATCTAAATCCCATGGCATTAGAATGGATCACAAGATATCAATATATGAAGAGATATTTCGGAACGCATTAGGTCGTGATACTAAAAATTATGATTGGATTACTAGACATGTAAGGAGAGATCTATCAACCATGTCCTATGACAATACTATGAACATTTTGCAAATCCCATGATGGCATTGGTAGATTTTTTATAAGGTAGTCAATAATTGGAAAGGAAAGTATTATAGAGTTGATGTTGATAACTTTTGTTAAAGTGAGATTCATGATTAGGTTTACATAGAGAAACAACACAAGTAACTATAGACTCTTTGACAAGGGATACATTCATTGAGTTTTTGTGGTAATTTTATGTTTTTTTCAATCTAATGTGGTGCTTAAATTAGATGTACTGAATAGTGTTTCTTAGAGAAATCATTTTGGAGAAAATCTTATGAACATTTTATCTCTAATTCGTTGTCCAATTCAACATGCTTGAAAATGGGGGTGAGTTGATTTGACCTAGTTAGACCTTGTATATCACTTTATAATTTTGTTTCTTTCTAATTTTTCCATTCATTATCTTTTAGATAGACTTCTCCTTTACTTATGTAAATGTTATCTTTAATCCTTAGTCCATCAACATGCTTGAAAATAGGGGCGAGTTTATTTGACCTAGGTATATCTTTGTTTAACAATTGCTTGAATATCCATATCCATAAAATTAATGTCAAATGTAGTTATTTTAGCCAAATATCTTATACATATAATTAATTTACTAATACATGTTCTGTATGGTTAATTAGTTAGTTATAGGTAGTTAAAGTTTATTTATCTCTCAATTTTGGACTATATTAAATCTTCTAGGAAAAAATCTATGGTCTCCACAACTACTAGACTATGCCATTTTGCTCTTTATATCTTGAGTTTTACATGTAGACATGGTTTGACCATGAGTTCTCAATATTAATGGTTTGGACCATGGCTTGTTAGGAAATTCATGGTCTTCCTTGTGATGAGATTGTGGGTTTCTACAAATCACACAATCTACATTATTGCTAGACCATGATTTTTTGGGGGAAATTACCTTTTAGAGAGTTTTTACTTCTACATTTTTTTTTTTTAACAACTTATTTTTGTCCTAGGTCAATTTTAGCATCTTTTATTCTCAAAAATATTGTGGAATACTCAAAGAATTTGTTTGCAAGGCTTCACATGAAAGTTGACGCATTTTCAAGGATTTAATCTAAAAACTTGTGTTTAGTAAATAAAGAACTATTACTTATCAAATTATAAATCTTGAAATGGAATTAAATAATCCTCCTTAACATCTATATTATAATCAATCATTAATGAGGTTTAGAACAAGGCTTTGGTGGTCATCCCTTCTGAGGAGGAAGTTAAAAAAGCGGTTTTTTCTTTGGATGGTAATAAAGCTCTGAGCCCGGATGGATTTCCGTTGTTCTTGTTTCAAGCCTTTTGGGACATCCTCAAAAGTGAAGTGGTTAAAGGTGTGCATGAGTTTTTTGGGGCTAGAATTATCTTAAAGGAACTCAATGCTACTTTCTTGGTTCTAATCCCCAAATGTTCGGGGGTTGACTCTATGGATAAGTTCCATCTGATAAGCTTATCATTTCACCTTTGATCATTTCACCCTAACAGAGTGGATTTGTTCCTGGCAGACAAATCCTTGACTTTATCATTGCTCTCCATGAAAACATTCACTCGTTGGTGGATTAAAAAAAACAAGGCTTTCTTGTGAAGTTGGATCTGTCAAAAGCCTATGACAGTGTTGACTGGAGCTTCTTGGGTAAGGTGCTTGGTGCTTTCGGGCTAGGTTTATTCAAATGATTGATCAACTCATCTCGACCCCATCTTTCTCTGTTATTGTGAATGGTGTGCCTTCCCCCTTCTTCAAAAATTCTAGGGGCATCAGGCAGGGGGATCCCATATCCCCTATTCTCTTCATCATTCTGGTTGAATGTCTGGGTAGATTTATTAGCAAAACTGTTTCTCTGGGGCTTCTTTGTGGTATCTCCCCCTCTTCTGGTTTTAGAGCTTGTACCCATCAACAATTTGTAGATGATACCATCTTAATGGGTACTTCATCTATCAAAGAAGTGTCCAATTTGAAGAACCTTCTCAATACTTATAGTTCGGCCTTGGGTCAAACTATCAATTGGGAGAAAAGCTCTGTTTTCTTCTTCAACACCCCGAAGGACAGACAAATGAGGATGGCCCAGATCCTTGGGTGCCAAATTGGTAAGCCTCCTTCTATCTACCTTGGTCTCCCTTTGGGTATGAAACCTTCAGAGCTATTCTGGAATAGTCTCGTGGATAGATTCAGTAGAATGTTGGTTGGATGGAAAGGTACCCTTCTTCGTCAAGCTGGAAAAATCTAGCTTTTAAAATCTTCTCTCCAGAGTCTTCCAATGTATGCTTTAAGCCTCTTCAAAATCCCTGGAAAATATGTTGAATCTATTGAGAAAATTCAGAAAGCCTTCCTTTGGTCTGGGGTCGAGGAGAAGAAGAGAATGACTCTCATTGCCTGGGATAATGTGTGTAAACCCAAAAAGAAGGGGGGTCTGGGTTTAAGGAATATCAGAACCTTGAACAAAACTCTTCTTTCCAAACAAATCTATAGAACCTTTCAGGGAAAATGAGAATGAAATGATATCTGGAAGGCTAAGTACTTACAAGATGTTCCCACCATAGAAGATTTCCTTGTCTCTGATCAGTTACCAAGTGGCTCTTTCATTTGGAACAAGGTTATCCAGACTAAAGGTATTGTTAGTTTAGGCAATGTCTGGGCCATAGGTGATGGCAGGAAGGTGGATTTTTTGGATGATGCTTGGATTGGAGGAGCCCCTCTTAATAAGAGTACCCCTCAGATGCTCATCCAGAATTGTAAGGAGAATTTCGGTGCTAAAGTGGCTGATTACTGGAAAGATCAAAAGTGGGTGGACCTCAGCTCAACTGATCCCAACCTAAAGTAGGTAAACTTAATGATCAACCATAAATACCAGAAGGGAAGACCACATGGTGTGGAGCGAGACCTCTTCAGGGACTTATTCGGTCTCATCTGTTGTCTTTTTGTTGGCTCAATCCCAAGACCCTGCTCCTTGCTGGGCTAAGACATGGTTTCTAGGTTTGACTCCTAAAATAAATATCTTTTTATGGATTCTTTTGCAAAATAAGATTCTAACTAGTGATAATTTGAGAAATAGGAGCTTTTGTATCCCTAATAGATGCTATCTTTGTCTTAATAATGAGGAATTTGTGAACCATATGTTTATACATTGTCCCTTTGCCCTTCCTATCTGGGGGATGTTTTTTCAAAATTTGGGGTTGAATTGGGTTTTCCCAGAGGACATTCAAGACTGTTTCAAAAGATGGCACTATACTACCAATAAACCCACCATAAGAAATGTATGGAAGTTTTCCTTTGCTCATATCCTTTGGGGTATATGGAAAGAGAGGAATAACAAAATATTGGTGTGGACCAAGATACAATATAATTGTGTTGAGAATGTGATGGCTAGGGTCGGTGAACATTGTTGTAATAATAAGGATGACTTTGATGTTTTCAAGTGTTGGAACATCCCAACCTACATGGGCACCAACATCAACCAAATCAAAATAAGTATGTGTAGCTGGTCTTTTCCCCCTAATGATTGGTTTAAGGCCAACTTTGATGGTGTTGCTAAAGGGAACCTTGGACCTGCTGGTTGTGGTGGAGTTATCTAGAATGGTGTTGGCTTTTGTATTGGGGTGGTTGCCTATCCCTTGGGGATTCAGACTAATCATCTAGTGGAAGCCATGAGTGCCCTCCAAACTATTAAATTAGCCTATAATTTGGGTGTCAAAATGTTAAGGTTGGAAGGAGACTCTAAAAACATTATTATTTGTCTCCTTGGTAAACACCAACCTCGTGGACAATTAAAAACATCATTGGTTTTGCCAGGGAGTTGCTTCAGGGGTTTGATAAATGCCACATTTCCCATGTTTATAGAGAGGCCAATAGGTGTGCTAACTGGGCTGCCAATGAGGCAGTACAAAGAGAGAAAATCATGATCTGGAATTGCGAGGGGGAGCTCCCTTGTGCGACATGTGATATCTTAACTTATGAAAGATTTCATGGTAAGCAAGGTCAGATTTGAAATCATTCCCCGAGGTGATAGGGGTGGTTGTGGCAGCAGGAGTCGGTTTTGTATGTAGCTGAGAAGGAGGTACAGTAATAATTACAGGATCACTTTGGATGCTTTATGGGTGCTCTTTTCCCTATCGAATAGAAGTATTAGAAATTTCCACAGACTTCTAGTGGTTTCTCATAGGAAGTTCATTGTGAAGAAAGGTATTTGTAGGAATTTACAGTTGATTGACATCAATAGCATTATGGGGGGAAACCGCAAGAGAATGGAGGCTACCACTATTGAAAAATGGAGGAATCGTCCTCAGGTCTGGGCGGTACTCCAAGCTACCAAGATGGCTGATTTCATGGAGAGAATGCAGGAAAAACGACCCGAAATTACGAGAATTTTCAAGAAGGGCTGGAATAAAGGTACATTGATCATAGGCAATAGGAAGGTTAAGGTGACTAAAACTATGATCGTTGAGGCTACAGGTCTTCCGATGGATGACATCAAGTTCTATAGGGATAGGAAGATTTCAGACGTCGTCGTGAAGAAATTTCCGAAGGATGAGGAGGAGAAAGCCAGACTAGTGAAGGGAAGCCATGCCTACTACTCGCCAAAGGTAATTAAGCTAATTTGGCGAAGGGTTTTGCTTGCTATTATGAAATTTATCACTCTTGATGGTAGATTTACTAGGGTTTACAACTATCATTTTGTCATCCTAAACCACTTTCGGTATAAAGAAAAAAATTTCATTCCATATTATCTTTTTCTGTGCCCTAAATGTTGGGCTCAAGGATGCAATATCCAACCCCAATACCAATCCAACAATGCATGAGGGTTTGATTGTGATTCTGTATAATCACATCAAGAACACTACCGTCCATCTGAGCATAGCTGAGGTTTCTAAGTTGGAAGAGGATCTCGATGACTCAAAGGATGAGGAAAGCAATGGCTATGACACGAAAGCTGAGGTAGAGGATGACCCCCAAACTGTTGGGTCGAGCAGGAAAAAAAGAAAAACAGGGCAGGAGCTATAGAATAAAGGGTCGGCCAAAAGGAAGCAGAGAGGGGAGGATGGGGATAGCTGGTATGAAGAGGATAATGAGACTGATAACAACATGGATACTGAAAGTGAGGAGGTCCAAATCCTCTCGAGCTAGAAGCAAAAAAGGAAAAATCCTAAAATTAAGGAGATGGGAACCAAGAATCGGTCGCCTCTCACAACTGACTCTAAGGATAAGGGCCTGATGGGGGATGACACGACCATGAAAGAAACTCATAGCTCTGATGTCAAGGAGGTGGGTCTTCAGGTGAATTTAGAGCCTGCTGGAGACAAGACCCAGGAAGATCATCACCTGGATATTGAACTCTGCATCAATAAAGGCACAAATAGCTTCAACAAGGTGCTCCACTGGATGCAAAAGGAAATTTATGGCATTAAAACCAAGCAAGCCCAGGAAGCAGGTAAAATTGAGACTTTAGAAGCAATTGGCTTGGGTAAATTCAACTCCCTTCCAGATTGTCTCAGTGAGCTCACCAAAGCTATTAGTAATGCAGAGGAAATCATCAATGCTAATTGGAATAGCTTTCTTAACTTGAAGAACAGAGCAGGGGCTACTGAAAATAGACTTGAAAGAGTCGAGAACATGCTCAAAAAGTTTGGTGAGCAAATTCATAAGATCCTTAAGGCCACCCCAGCTAGTATGAAGGTTCTTATCAGTAAGCTTGGGAATGACCATGGGGATATGGCTTTGGCGGGCATCATTCAAGAGAAGGAAGATACCCCTGAGGATAAGGAGACTGGGCTTGGAAGAAGAATGTGTGTGAGCACCAGAAAGATGCAAAGCCAAAGAGAGGAAATTGAGGAAATCAAGCGGGCGATTGCTAATATGGAACAACTAGAGCAGGAAGCAGCTGAGATGCTTCAGAACTTAACCTAACTTTGGGCTCCCTCTGTCGGCCCTGTTTGTTTTTGTTAGCTGTCTCTACTTTGCTGGCTTTTTTTGTTCGTCAACTGTCCTTTTCTAAGTTGTTGTCTTTTGGGTTTTGATGCGCTTTAATGTATATCTTTTGATCTTTTGGTTGTAATGGGTTTCAGGGGCCCATCAAAACCTGTTTTCCCTTATTCAAAAACATCTAAATTATAACCTCTTAATTGTTTTCCACTTTACTTCTTTCTATTATTTCAAAAATTGTATAAGAGTTTTATCAAATTGTTCTTGTAGTTATAACCTTCATCCAAATCCATAAGAGAGTTGCATGGATCTGAAAAACCACATTTAAGTCGATAAAATTAAAATTAAAATACATATATTTAAATAAAAATAATGAAAACACAACCATTTTTGTATGACACATGCTATTTATAAAGGTGAGGGCCAAATGACAACCAAACATTATACTTAATACTAAGGTTTACCAATCAAATAAGTTAACGAGTCAAACCCCCAAATGACATAAAATAATTTGTATATAGGTGGTTTATAAATACCTTGAACTTTTCAAACAAAACCAAGTTCATTTAATATATTTTTCTTTTTTCCAAACTTTTCTTTCTTCATAGGGAATATTGATTACCAATCTATTTATAGAAAACACAATGCACTTTCTTATAGTGAGTCTCTATTTGACCACTTAAAGGATAATTTTTCCGGTTTCCTCATTTATCATGTATTATACAAAAGGATTTCAATTCCAGCATTTCAAAATTAAAATTTATTCACAATTAAAATTATTTTATTGAATACAATGAAATACACCTAATTTATTCAAAATCTTTTCATGGATAAACATTATCTTTTTCAAAAGAAAGAACATCTTGTCTTATATTATAAAAATTCATGTACAACTTCCCACAATTCATCTATGGTTAATCACCATTAAACAATACTAAACAAACAATAAATCTAAGGTCATAACTTAAGGGCATTGTAGATGGATGATCTTGGAGATATCATGAGCCTTGGGGAGTGTTGAGAAGTATTGTGAACTAGGAAATATAAGTAAACATTGTTTTAAGCCATGAGAATGGGATTGTTGATGTTATTGGAATGGTCTTTGGAAAAATCATGTAGATTAACATGTGAGAGTGTTGTAGATGCATTGGCAAAACTTGTTAATGTAAACCAATTTGAGTGATCTTGAATAAATATAAAATAAAAATAAAAATAAAAACAGTGAAGATATTTTTTATGAATGCATACGTTGTCTAATGGTAAAATTTCTATCATCAAGTGGGAGAATGTTTATAGAAGTAGTTGAAAACTTTATTGGCAGACAAAGAATCAAGTGCTTTTATGTTAAATGGTAGGTTCAAGGATATGTAGAAAAGTTTCGCTATTAACATATAACATAAACTAGTTAGAATTTTATTTTAATTTTATTTCTATTTACTTTTAAACATATGATGATCATAATTATTTTTTGTTTTGTTTCAAGGCATTGAGTTAGCTTCAAAGAAAAATACGTGTTAATAGCTTCACTACATTTGATGTCATCTATTCACCTCAAAATGTGTATAACAAAATAGTTTATTTTGCTCTGCGAGAATAGCAATTAACTTAAGTAAAAAAGTGTTAGAGCATATTTAGCTATTAGTTTCTTTTTACAACTAGTTATGTTTTTTTGCTTAAGTCCACTCAGGAGTGCTTATTTTAGTTGAGCACCTAGTTTAGCTTTTATGCATCTAGTTTAGATAGAGTTGAGCTTTATTTAGCTCCTCATGCTTGCACTTTAGTTCTCCTAAATTTATCTATGTGCTTTCTTCATAAGCACCTCATTGTACAATTGTAATTCATCATGTAATTCTGTATTCTTTACTTTTGAGTAATAAAACATTCATTTGTGCAGCTCTCGTTTGTGTAAGTTGTTCTTGTTTGCCATTTGATCTTGCAGGTGCTTGTGTTGCAAAATTCAACAAAAAGTAGGTGAATATGTTATTAGATGTTTGTAATTAGATAAAATTGGAAACTAGGGTATTAACCATATTACTAAGCAAGAACATAGGTAAGACATAAATGAAACTAGCTTTGAAGTACCAAAACATTGTACATTTGAAAGAATAGTTCAAAGTGAATACAAAAACCTCCTAGATGGTAGTAAGACACAATTGTAGCCAAGATGCCAAACACAAACCGACATAATTACATACAAAATGCATGAAACAAAAGAGTACCCAAGGATCTAGACTAAATAATGCCAAAACCAACGCTATTCAATCTCACACCCTTCACTCTAGTATTAGATTGGGAGACCAATTTGGGAAGAGCTTTCTTTTTTCTTTGTACTATTGTCTAGGAAATATTATCTTCTAAGTCCTCAAATCTGGGAGATAAAATGGCTCATCCATAGGGACAACACGAATAGAGGAATGCTAAGCCAAAGTAGTCGAACATTAAGTAATAACCTTAGGAGTAAGTTAAAGCAAAGCTAAAGCCATTGAAACAATAAACTAACCAACTAGAGTAGAAGGTGTTTGAGACTCACCAATAGAATTTGATGGGGTAAAAGGAGTGGGAATTTAAATAAATCATACCAATTACATGAGACACCTCATCTAAAACTGCAAGAGGAATGATAAGGGAAGATCCAACATCTTGAGAAGTCTTGTCATCTTGAGAGGAACTATCAACCAAAGAATGGAAATCATGAATAGTCAAGTCATCTTCATAAAAATTTCTCCACAATATCATCGTTCCCTTACATTTGAAGAGAAAACAATCAAAATCCTTGTGTCCAATGGCACATAATCATCTACATATGAAGGGGAAGCCCTTAAATTTAGATGTTTGATTCCAAGGCCTATTCTTGTTGGATTCCACGAAAAAAGGTAACATAAGGGGCAAAAAATAATCCTTGCTAGATTACACGGACACAGGTAACATGACACCCCTACCAAGGGCACTTGAATTTGATTAGGAAAATGAACCATTCACTCTAGAACTTGATGCACCTAGTTAAACAACATGAAAACATCATTTTTCATAGTTGTTAATGATAACATCGGGGATGGAACAATGTTCATAAGGGGAAGGCTTGGATAGAACAACCAATACCAATAATATCCACACAAATAATAGGGTCACATGTCAGAGAATAATGAAGATGTGGTGTGATAGAACTTGTAATGGGTGGAAGTGGAAGTGTAATGTGCCCTTTTTGGGATTGCCTTAAATCTTGTCCTAGAATTAGAATTCAATTAAAATAAGGAATGTAGTATCAATAGAATGTTGTTGTCAAAATAAACCTTGGTGTAGATCTTGCAATCATATTAAACAATTTTGGGTAGATATAATTCATAAAACCAATTATTTATACAAGGGTTAGAAATCAAACATAGGAGTACAAATATGTGTATATTAATAACCATAATCCATTAGATAAGTCATCCCACATCTATATTCATTTTTGTATTCAACCATAATAGGGTTTGGATGAGGGAGCATGATAGTTTGGCCCAAAGCAATCCTCACACTAAGCCCAAGAGCGATCTTTATACCCTCTTGGCCCACATGTGGAAAACACACCAATCATCCATCATGGGGTGACCTACCTAGTGGAAATGCTCATCCCTGCCTTTCTTATTCATGTCACCTAATTCACCCACTTATGATTATGACTTCTACATCAATCAATCATCCTAGAGGTTGGAGAGGAAATCACAATAGGGTGCCCAAAAATCCCCCTATCTAAGCCCAAGAGTGGAATTTATACCCCATGACCCATATATGGAAGACACGTAATTTCTATCTAAGCCCAAGAGTGGAATTTATACCCCCATGACCCATATATGGAAGACACGTAATTTCTATCTAAGCCCAAGAGTGGAATTTATACCCCCATGACCCACATATGGAAGACACGTCAGTCATCCATCATGGGGATGGTGATCCCATATCTATTCTCCCTCTCTTGCATTTCCTTATCTTCTCTACTTGATTGTTTGATGGGTTATAAATAGATTAATAATAAAGAGTATGCATTTCATATTAACACAGAAACAATTATATGAGTTGAGTATCGAT
The DNA here is from genome assembly GCF_030272615.1 of Cryptomeria japonica. Taxonomy (NCBI): domain Eukaryota; kingdom Viridiplantae; phylum Streptophyta; class Pinopsida; order Cupressales; family Cupressaceae; genus Cryptomeria; species Cryptomeria japonica. The sequence continues at coordinate 271,556,625 of NC_081413.1, forward strand.
TCTACTATTTGATTTAATACCATTATACTTGTAGATCGATTCTACTATTTGATTTAATACCATTACACTCGTAGATCGATTCTACTATTTGATTTAATACCATTCTACTTGTAGAATTTAAGACTATTGTAGGGTATACGATTTCAGTTTGTTGTTGTAAATCAGGTAGATTTGATCTTATACGGTTTTTCCTCTTGGATGCTAACTTGTTGGTCTTTTGGATGAATGTTAATGTCGATTGGGCCGATCTTCCACTTTCTGATCTGATCCTCCTTGCTAGCTAATATGCTCTGCTTCTGCAATAGACGGGGATGGATATTTGTTGATTCCCCCACACAACTTGTATACATAAAGCACCCCTTTCACCAAAGAAGGTGACCTTTTAAAAAGGGTCAGCCTTGTTTATTAATAGATTTAATTTTATTCTTTCCAAAGGCAATGCTCCACATAGGTAGGTCGACTAGCATCAGAGTGTTGTCTCTTCTTCCGAGAGACACTAAAATGGGGCCAACCCATTTAGAATTAAATGCAAATTTATTTATTTTGAGTCAACACTTTTTGGGAATTCATTGATTAGGAATTATTAGTATTTATCTTAATTTACCCTCTATAATATTAATCCCTCAATTTGCTATTGATAATGGTTATGATATGGTTTAGGTGCATGGGAGGAAGTGAATAAGGAAGTGCCATTTTTGAATGATATTGAATACACACGATTTCTTTATTTGGTTGATATGGGTGTATGCTGATATATTTTTTGTATGTTAATCTATATTTCCACCATCTAAAGAGTATGTCATTAGGTAAATAACAATACTCTGTGGGGTCCTTCCCGCATGATTTTTCTTTGAATGTTCTTAACGACAGTGTCACCTAGACGATTGTTTGTCGCAAGCGGAAGGGAAAATCTACCCCCCTTTCCCAACCCCACCTATGTCAAGATTTGGGTGTTTCTCCCCACTCTTGAGTCGGGGTGGGTTGTTGCAGGTTTGTTTGGTTTGTCTAACTTTGTTTGTTTGGGGTTTGTAACCTTGCTTGGTCTTCTTGCTGCCTTTGGGTTGTTGTTTAAATTTTTGATAGCCTTTTGGCTATGTAAAGGGTCAACGCCCTAGTTAACGCTGTTTTTTTAATAAAAAACAATACTCTAACCTTTTTAATTCCATTTGTCAAGTAGGATCTTGTAACTTTGTGGAGAGTCTTGTATGTGTATAATCACCTTGTTAACCGTGGCTAAGGTGGTGGGAGACCTTTCCCTATGCTTGATGGATGTTTCATGGTTTAAGTCTTCTGCTTGTGCATTGTCGCATGTCAACAAGTTGTCGTTATCGTAAGTTCAAGGTTTGGGATATTGTTCTTCTACAAGATCCATATGTAATGCCCCGCCAGGAAACCCCGAAGGGATTAAGCCATAACACAAGAATAGAGTGCAATAATTTTTTTTTTTAAAGATACAACACATAAGATGCAACAAGACATCAAAGATTCAGATTACATAGCGGAAGACATCAACTAACACCTAAAGAGTTTCCCAACGAGATTACTTAAATTTCACAATTCACTTAACTCACACAGTTAATCCAAAAGCTGAATATCTTAATAATGAGATAATTCATAATCAGGATAATTCCTTTCAAAAGAGGGAAATGTAAATCACAAGCGAAGATTCATCATTTAAGATCCATTCATAAACTTCATTCAATCTTTTCATTTAGAATTACAAACCATACATTTAACATTCTAATACACTAGGATTTCATCATAACATAAGAGATCTTTCCAAGCATATTTAAATTCCTTAACAACAACTGAGTATAATTCATTACTCTAAGATACATTATTCCATATTCCAACTTATTGCATTTTACGGACGATTGCATACTAGCATCTACGATAAATCTCATCTATACCATTTACGCATTCGATCAATCATGGCATTCAAGAAGGAACTGAATATAAGCATATATAGTTAATTCCAATTATCCACTTAACCATTCCAACATAAGTTAATCATACATGATAAAGCTGAATAGAGGAAACATAAGAGAATACATCACATAACACCATAATGATCTCGAAGTTCACCCCTAAAGGGCTACATCTCCGGGTCTGCTCAACTGCAAGACCCCTCCGATAAATAATAAAGTTAAGAATACAAGAGGTTACACTATACAATCCAGCCATCAAGGCGATACATAAACCATATACAAACGACCACATCGGTCCATTAATACATAAACGATCCTTAAAAAGAACAGGATCCAGCTGCACATAATCAAAGCTAAAACAAGAGGTCCATGAGAGCATCCATAAAACTGAGCCATCACCACCCAAGGTCTAACATGAAACCGACACTCACAAGGGCAGAGACAAAAGGACGACTCACCAAGGTACTCTTAACAGGACAAAACAACAACACACTAGCGAACGTAGGGACAAGTGTCATCACACAACCTGGTATGGATACCATGGCAAGTCTTAATAGGTCCCGGTCCCATACACTGGGTTACCCTGGCAACCTAATCCGAGCTCCCGGCCCATCCAAGCCTCATGTGGACCCACACATCCTCTCGTGAAGACCAGGAAGATGGTTTGCCATTTCAGGCCTTCTCATAGCATGTCGAGTCTATAATAGCACTCGTCCCATGTGTGAGGCACAGTTATCTTACTTAGAGATTACATTCTAATCTACTATTAGGTTATCACTTATTAGACTCACTTTCGACGGGTTACCCAGCAGCCACTTTGGGTGTGGCCCCCAATCGAAAGCCACTTTCCCATACGACACTAGACTAACTCAGACGAACTCAAAACCAGGGAATACACATGGTCAGACGAACGGAGTTCAAGAAGAGAGAAACAATCATCTGGTCAAACACGACTCAAGGGTAATCACTTATTGACGGTACTCTAACTAGAGACCTGACAACTAAGGTTAACCACGAATCATCATTCGACTCACACAAAGAGGATATGACCAAAAAGACACTACCACAATACAACAATCAACTCGGAATCGAGGACTGAAATAGGTACCCCAAGTCAATCCATACGACAGGGTCCTATTAAACAAAGCAAAACATGCCATTTCATAATTAAAGGCGAATACAGAAATTAAACTCGCAAGGCAATAATCAGAAAAGACAATATTTCCTCAAATTGATTTAATCATTACAAGACGATCAAGTTTTCTACAAGATCCAATCAGATTACAGTTATCTACCTCATCAAGGGATAAGTTGTTCTTGGTTTTCTAACTCTTAAGGTTCAAGCATCGAACAGACATATAAAGTCATAACGAGTTTTAAACCAATTCATATTAATAAAATTCAGACAACCATTAATCGACTAAAATAAGATATTTAATCTCCAATCCAAAACGTCATTAACATACTGGTCTAAATTCAATCTCTACAGATTCATAATTTCAATTCCAGTTAAATAATACGGATTACGGAAATAAAAATGTAGAAAGAGAATCTAAACGGAGATAGTCATTCCCAATGCATATCGTTAAATTTCTAATGCCCAACGATAAATATTTCACTACTTTACAATTACTCAAATGATATGTTCTACGATAAAATTTAACAACATCAATCAGTAATTACATCGTATTTCAATGATTAAGATCTAGATTCATTAATCCAAGATCGATCAGAATATATTCAATGATATTTAGTTGCGAAGTTAACAGTTGTAGGACTTAATTAAGAAGAGGGCATACGTCACGAAATGACGTTGAATAACAGTTAGCCTATAACTCCATTATAAAGTTAATCAATATCAACTAACATTGGCCACTATTATGCCTCCTTAATCAAAATTAAGAACTAATTAACTTAATCATAAAATAATATTCATTGACATGATATTAAAATCAAATGCATTTTTTTTGAGTGATAAAAAAAATACATTGAAAAAAAACTTATTAAAAAAAACTTGCTTAAAACAAAAACACATTTTAAAAGAAGGGGCGAGGGCGGCCGTGCCCTAACCCCAGCCGCAGTGGCGCCGATGTCAATATTAAATGTTTCAAAAAAAAAATTCCATGCATTTTGATGTCTTTTAGCTCATATCCTTGGAGGTTCCTTTTTGAGGCATTACATCCACCACAAAATCATGCATCAATCCTTGTAGTTCAAGCCTAGACCATATTTATTCAGAAGCATAAAAATTAATAAATTTCAACTTAATATAATCAATTAAATTCTTGTTTTAGTGAATATTAGATATAAAACAATCATAAATTTAATAGTTGATCACAATAATTGAAAATTGAAAAATGTTTATAGTTAAACCATTATTCATCAATTATTTTTCTTCAAGCCTTGATGATATATATAAAAACTATAATTATTTATAGATTTTAACCGCAAATAATCAATTAAACACTTGTTTTTTATTAAGTTAGTAGGGAAAGGACCTTGATCCCAAAAGTTCACAACAACATTAACCAAGAAAGAATAAAAAACAAGAGGGGCACACAATTTCAGATGAAACTCAAAATAGACATGCACGCTTGAGGAGACAACTAAACACTAGAAAAAATAGAGGTGGCCAATTTTCCATAAGGGATTCAAGCAACTCCTCCCCATCTTCATAGGTCTGTAAATTCCAATTTTCCATAAGGGATTCAAGTAACTCCTCCCTATCTTCATAGGTCTATAAATTCCAATTTTCCATAAGGGATTCAAGAAACTCCTCCCCATCTTCATAGGTATATAAATTCCAATTTTTCATAAGGGATTCAAGCAACTCCTCCCCATCTTCATAGGTCTATAAATTTCATTTTTTCATAAGGGATTCAAGCAACTCCTCCCTATCTTCATAGGTCTATAAATTCCAATTTTCTATAAGGGATTCAAGCAACTCCTCCCCATCTTCATAGGTCTATAATTCCTACCCTTTTTGTTCATAGTCTTCTAAGATTCCTTGTCTTTGTCCTTTTTTCTCTATTTCCTATTTTTGAATGGCCTAACATTGAACTGCCTTATGCATTAATGCTTCAATCACTGAGATGATATTACCCAATTCCAACTCCATTCTTTGAACTGCCTTATGCATTAATGCTTCAGTCACTGAGATGATATTACCCAATTCCAACTCCATTCTTTTCATTTTATCACAACATTTATTTATTTCTAGTTTAGTCTCCAAATCTATCATTATTACTTGCAAATCCGCCACTTGGACTTGAAAAACATTAATGGAATCCTTATCTTCATTGTCCTCTTCTTTACCTGTATCCTAAAGATCTTCTTTCTTGCTAGCAAACATATTGATAGTAACCTGCTTCACACCCCTTTCTTTCTTTTCCTCATTATCATCCTCACTATCTTCCTCTTGTTTCTCTCCTTCTTCCTCACCCTTAGAACAACCAACTCCCAATCCAAGGTCTTCCTCAAAAGAGTCTTGTAATTCATTTTCCTCCTCATCGTCTTCTGAAACACCATATCATCATTTTGAGGGAAAATTCCTCATCTTCATCATCTTCCTCCCGTTCCATCATAATGTCCTTACCCTTGGTATCAATATTTTTAGCCATGGAAGCAACATTAGCTTATATAGTTGATCTTCTTCCCCCCATTTTAGAACTACTCTGACAATCAATCAAACACTTGTTACCAAATATAACATTCAATATTATATTCAATAATTTTAAATAATATATTTTATAAATTTCAACCATATGGAAATTGACTAAGCACTCATCATTACATATCATGACCAATATTAAATATATAATGATCATAAATGAAACATTTTAATATTCTGAATCGTTATATTCAAATGTCATAAATACCATTAGGTCAAGACACAAAAAATATTAGTAGAAGATGATATGAATAATATTGATATGAAATCAATATGAAAATTAAATGTTATATAATTGTGTTAATATATTATGAAATGTTCACACTTATTTATTATCAATGTTTTGATTTATTATTTTTATGCAATATTCACTTAATTCTTCTAAATGTCATAATTGCTTGTAAATATGATGATTGATTTTATATGTAATTAATGAAAAATATAATCATGATTTAGACGAGTCTATTAATTAATATTGAAATTACTTCTAAATGTTATAATTGCTTGTAAATATGATGATTGATTTTATATGTAATTAATGAAAAATATAATCATAATTGAGATGAGTCTATTAATTAATATTGAAATTGATATTAAATAACATATTATATTATGTTTAATTGCAGGAAAGACAAAAAGTCTGAAAGCTTCCACAAGGTACACATTGTTACAATTATACTAAAACTTTTAATATAATGAGAGTGAATTTAGATGGAAAGATTTAAAGATTTAAAGATATATTTTTTCAACTAAACTTGTTCTTTATGAAATTTATACAATAGAATTTTGACCTAACCTTTTCATGAAGAAATAGATGAAAGATGAATGTGAAATATGCATATTAATGCTAAAATAACATGATAAATTTACTACAACTTTTAACTTGAAATTTGATTTGATTTAACAGGTACATAAAAAACAATGGTTGTCAAGGAGTTTATCGCACCAATTAAATCTTTCATACCAATTTTCTGGGAAACAAAGAAAACAAGAGAATCAACAAATTGTAGATAAATGAACAACATGCATGAACCAATGATTTTAACATTATTCTTTGAGTTAAGGTCATTCATGTTTCAAATATTTTAAGTTCTATTGATTGCTTTGCCAAAGCACAAGGGAATGAATGAAGTGGAAGTGTTTATATGAATTATGGGTTGGTAATATTCATAAGTAAGAGTATTTGTGTGTATTGGGTTGGTGATAAGTATATTAATGTTTGAAATTAAATATTATGTATTTTCAAAATTGATCTTATATTTTCTAAATGGGTTATTAAATTATTTAATTCAATATTGAAAAAAATATAAGTATAGTTGTGAAATCTAAATTATACAAAATTATTATGTCAGAAATTGTATGACAACTACATCATTTTGTTGAATAAATTGATGATATGTTTATACTAGTTTTTAAAAAATTAATTGAATTTTAAAAACATACACATTACATCAATTTTAATTTTAAAAACATTTGAATCTTGTTTTTTTTCATTAATAAAATTTGAATGACATTCAACTTAAAAATTGCATGATCATAATATTTAGTGTCTATTCCTATGCAAGCTTCAAGAGGGTCCAAATGAGAGAAATATAATTTTGAAAAAGCAAGAGATAACAATAATGGTAGAAAAGAAAATGGAAGCAACACTATTAAAAATAGATGATAGGCTACATTGCAATTTTTTTTAATGAACAAAGAAAGAGAAATAGAGAACAACATGCAAAAAGAGAGGAGTACCATAATATTTCATATAGAAAAAATCGAATGTGGAATTTTTAGTTCCAAACAATTTATTAGTAATTTTTAAAAATATCCATAATTTTCAAGGATACACCCTTAATGACTATCACATCCGATATATGATATCTTTTTTTCAAATTTGAAAGTATTCAAAGAAAAAAATGGTCAACAAAAATTTAAATTGTTTATTCAACATTAATTGTTGATCCCATTGATATAAATCTTATATTGTAATCATTTTTTCAACATAATTATTGTAACTTAAGAAATATAGTCACTAATTTAATTAAAACTAATATAAAACAAATAAATTAAGATTGCAACCGCTATTAATTTGAAGAAGAATTAATATACATATCTTTAAATAAGGAATAAGATAATAAACCTAGTTACAAATGTTGGAGAGATGATTAATTATTTATTTAATTAAGGGTAAGGAAGCATTTTTGAAAGGGTCCTATACTCTTTTATAATGGACACGACAAAAGCACCAAGAGAAACCACCAAATGAGTAACCAAATATGGAACTAGAAAAGAGTTACAAGTACAATGTTGATGAAACAAATCTAGAAGAAGATAAAAATCTTGTAGAGCTACCCAAAACAACAATCAAATGGACAAAAATACCAAAGGGAAGAAGTTATAGAATAGAGAACAACTACCTCAATCCATACTACAATAGTAGAGCATACATAAGCTAGAAAACTTGTACCAACCCAAGTTAACAAGACATAAGAAATTTTAAGAGAAGGCAAATAGTTGAGGTATAAAACCACCTCCTATTCATCCCTAAAAAATAAATGTAGATAATTAAACGTGAATGCATCTTTCTCCTTGTCAATCCCAATTACTTTAGTCTTTTTTTGACTATGGGTTCTTGAATTAGGGTCTTCTTTCACATGCATTCTTCTTTCCTTAAACCTATTTGAAATATATTAATGCTTTTAGTATAGTTTTTAATTATCATTTACTCACATTTTCCACTATCTTCATATTCTTCTTGATCGATTGTGATTTCTTTTCTAGGAATTTGATTATCTCTTTTTGCTTCTGGTCGTCTTCTTTAAGCTTACATTTTTTCAATAACATCCCATTGTGCCATGTCACAATTACCCATTGAATCTAGTTGGGATATAGTGTCACCAACATGTTGAGGTAGTGAGGATATCTTGAGATTAAGTCTTATTTTCTATTAAAACCCACTTTGAGGATGCTAAGATGAAAAGAAATATCATTTACCATACCACCCATCTTCTATGATAATTTCTCAATAACAAAATAAAACTCCTAACACTACAATCCTTCCTCGTAGAGCACTTAAGAAAAACTAAATCTCAACTTAGGGATACTACTAAACTCCTTGATTAACTCCCTGTCTTCCTCAATATCATATTCTTCATATACTTCCTCTTTACTATTACAAGATCCCAATCCTATAACACATATGTTTTCAACATTTTCTACCTTGTTATCCTCTTCCACATAGACAATTTCCTCAATTTCCTCATTTCTCTCTACTTATAAACCCCTAGGGGGTCATTGAGCCGATCAAAAAATAAAGACATAACTTTTTTTCACCTTATTCGTCTTATAGATCCTAGTAGTAATACTACCTCCCTTATTAACATGTCTCCCACCTTGACTAGAATCCAACATCTCTACAAACCCAAAAGTCATTGTGGAGGTCAAAGGTTTTAAAGATTGAGTTTGTTGAAGAAGAAAAATATTGAGAACTTGATGGATAGAGAGAGAATATCTCCTTAGATATACATCTATGATAGAATACTCAAATGAAGTAATCAAGATCAACTATTTTTATTATAAAAAATTATATAAAATAATAAAAAACACAAATACACACTTATATATATACCCTCTAATGAAACATACCTTCTCATTTAAAAGGAATCTCACCCTAAATCTTGTGTAAGGACTTCCTAAGGAAGCCTACCTACTATCTCTTTAACTTGTACTTACCTTTAAAATATGATTTTAACAACATCCTTTCCTCTCTTATTTGTAAAAGCCTTTAATTGCTCCTTTTGATACTAGGAGATGATTTTTTTAATTTATATTTATGTTTTAAGTTTTAATTTGGATTACTAATTGTACTATCATTTTTTATTATTTATATTTTTTATCGCTCATTATTAAACATTGCAAGTGAAAATAATAATAATAATAATAATAAATAGTTCCTTAAATATATGTTTATATAATTTAATTTTATATTTTTTTAAATATACTTTTCAAATTTACAAAAGTAATGTAAAAAGTTTAACATAATTAATTATTATGAAAATATGTTATACAAATACTCCAAGGATATATAGGTTAGATGTACTAATATTTTAAACATTTTGTTGTTTATCATAAAGATTATATATATATAAATAGTTGTAATTGATTTGTGAAAAAAAATTCAACTAGGGAATCTATAAAAAATTCATAACTAAATAGACCTTAAATTGACTTTTTTTTTAAAATTCACTTAATATTTGTGATCTCTCTTCTAATGCAATAGCTATTTTTATTAGATATGTAACTCTTTTGACACCATGTCATCTTGAATAAGTCATTTGAATGAGAATATTTATATTATTAATGTCCATGCACTTTGAAGATGTTAATAGTATTAGGGATCATATTTATAATATCAGGGGCTTTAATGCTCCTACAAAAGTGTGAAGTGCTAATTGTTAGCCGCATTATTGTACACGGGAATAGGACTAGTTAATTATGTGTAATTGTTTTGGTTAGTTGGCAACCGAGGGGTGGTAGTTGCGGTGCGACGATTGGCGCTCGCACCCCCTCAGTATCTTTATATACTTCAGAATGTAACTTGCAACACGCGAATTATGAATGGAATAACATATCTTATACTTGTCTGATATCGATGGCGTTCTTATTCTGCATTACATACTTTATGCTTTAAGTTATTCACCCAAGAGGGCAAACATTTAGCATCGTTGCCTAGACGTACTCGAGAACAGAAGACGCGGATGGCGTACGGACACGATGGGCCTACCCGTTGGTGAAATAAACCCAGAGGACGATGACATACGAACAGAACTTTACACAGGAGAAGACACCGTAACGAGAGAATTTTCAATTCTGCTCCAAGTAGCCATCCAGACCTACGTCCGACGAGAGCCAACGGAGGCGGAAATCCCACCAAGTGCTATGTGGACAGCGTTGGAGGTGAGCCCGACAGTAAATCAGCTGATGAACCATCTTCCCCGGTTGCTTGCACAGGCATCGCTGGCACAACAGGCTCGTCTGGAGGAGATTGCCCAGGAAGAGCGATGCCAATAGATCCTTCAACAATACGAAGATAACAGCCGACGGGAAGTAGAACGGGATGGCACTAGGCCAGGAAGGAATTGAACCCTGAATCTTCTATATATTCAAATAAAAGTGTCATTGACACGAGTTGTATTTGAGAAAATGAATTAATAAAGACGTGTTTTGATTTATGTATTGTGAGTTATGGAAATGTGCGACAATTAATGCCCAACCTATTAAATAAAGATAGAAATAAAAAAGCAGAAACGGATGAGTGGGAGGCCGCGTAGAGGGCCTTGATTCTGGAGCAGCAAGTAGAACGTAGACAGAGGCTGAGGCAACTTGTCGAAGGACGACCTGTCGAAGGGTGGCCTAAGGGGAACCAAGGAGGTGTCACGGAGGGTGCAGAAGCCGACAAAAATTTCTACGCGTCGCCAGAGCATCATAGGATGCGGAGCCACGAAGAGTTTCTGGAAGAAACAAGGTTACGAAAAAATCTAGTCAAGGAGACTCGAGATCAGTTTAGAAGCTTATCCCTTACACCATGGAGTGAAGATCACCAACGGGAACCAGGAGTGGGTGCGGGTGAGAGTGAAGGGGAGGGCAACCGTATGGGTGTAGGTGCCACACACGATAGGCAAAACACCGTACCTCTAGTCACCCACGCAGGACACACCACCGGCACCACCGGAGGAAGCAACGCAGGGCCACAGACACAGGCACAACCACCCCTAGGAAGACGACCCGAGATGGCGAGTAAAGAAAAATTGCCAAAGTTCATAGGGGACGGCAAGGAAGACCCCTTACGACACTGCCGTACATGTGAAACCATTTTGTCTGCCAACGGAGTGACAAACCAGGATGACTAGGTATAGCAGTTCCCAACCACGTTACGTGGAGTTGCCATAGATTGGTACTTTGATGTGGACAAGCAAAAAGTGGCCATGTGGGCCAATCTACCGAAGGAATTCACGGAGGAGTTTCGGTTGCTCCGTGATGACAATGAAATTGTAACGGAGATATACAGTACCAAACAAGGTACCAAGGAGACAGTACGAGCATACAGTAGGAGGCTGAAGGAATTGCTGGGTAAAATGTAAAGCCAACCAGTAGAAGGATTGAAGAAACTATGGTTCGTTGAAGGATTGAAATCCTCCCTATGAAAAAAGATGAAAATTGTACCCCCGACGTCATATGACGATGCCTATAATAGGGCGATGGACCTAGAGAGCGAATACACAACATCAAAGAAGAAGAAAAGTAATAAATATTCATCTGACGATGATGAAGACTCTGACGGGGAAAGCAATAGTAGTGGTGAATTGAGTAAAAAGGTGCACGCTCTCCAAAAGGACATGGAACGGATGCTGAAAGAATTCAAAGCCATGAAGGGGAGTACAAGCAAGATTGAAGAAAATGATGTGTGGTGTACCGACTGTAGGAGTGACGGACACACCAAGGGGTCATGCCCCAAGAAGGCTTTCTGCGACATTTGTTAGATTGCGGGACATTTGACAAAGGAATGTCCCTACAATATGAAAACCGGGAGCCAACAAGTTCTCTTCATGCAAGAGCAGTCGGCCGTCGGAACTTCGCAAACCGCCAACAATAGTGCATCATCTGGTGGATACCGGAACAACCAGCGAGGGGGGAAGACCAATAATAATAATAGGATCCGGATCCAATATGATGCAAAGGGACGACCAATGATCCAGTGCCGAGCCTGCAATCAATGGGGCCACTTTGCTAGGGAATGTACCTCAGAAGAAACTCCACAAAAACTATGCAAATGGTGTGGGCCTGGAGACCACGATGATGGAACTTACCCAAAGTTTGGAGTGAATCTACTCAACATTGACAAGATGGAGGAACGGGTATTGGCAATCACACGGTCACAGGCAAAGAAGGCCACATACCCGAACCCCCGCATGGAGAAGCAGCGGGCGCTGGAGGCGAAGGCTGAAGTAGCGAAAGAAATGTTGGCACAAGGGAACACCCAGGAAGTGGCAAGTACTTTCCGCTCTGAGGCCGAGGAAAATATCCAAAAGCAAATGCTGCATATTGAAGTACCTGTGAAGATGAAGGACCTCCTAGAAATGATGCCGCAATTACGTACGACACTCCTACGTACGGTGCAAGTAAATCCGCACAGTTAGGCAACCCAGAATATAGATGTTTTCAGCGAAACACCTACAGACCCATTGGTTCTGACACTATACAGTGGCCGAAACCTAGCGGTGGTAGAAATGGGAATACTTGGCACCATTTTGACTAACACTACTGTCGACGGCAGGTCCGGAGTGAATGTGCTTCCGGAAGAAACCTGGAAGCAGCTTGGCAAGCCAACACTATGGCCATCAACCTTCAACTTATTGGGGGTGGATCAACATGGTATCAAACCCCTTGGAACGCTCATGGTGCAACAAGTGACCATCGGGACACAACCATTTGTCCTCGACTTCGTGGTGATTCCGCTCGCCAAGAAAGGATATGACGCCATTTTGGGCAGAGGGTGGTTGGTGGCAGCCAGAGTGAATCACAACTGGAAGCATAACATGTTGTCAATGGAGAAAGTCGGGCAAACATTTATTATCGACCTGAAAACACAACTTGTGAGTGAAGAACTAGCATCAGAATCGGAATCAGACGGTGAGGGCGGAGTTGATGGAGGAAAGTACAGAAGGGAACCGAATGAGGAAGGCATCCTAGGAATCCAAGGATGTTCCGAGGATGAGACTGATTCCCTTAATGGGCTCTTCCACTGGAAAATGGAGGACTACGAGCTGTTGTATGGGTGCAACATGTTGCAGGTTGACGAGGAGCCGGACGAGAACAAATTTCTGCCAGTGTACGGGGAATACATCAAAGGGGATGCCCCTGTCAACGAAGTACCAGCACACAGGTTTGACATGATGAAACCAATCTGGTACGAAGAGTCCATAAAACCTACAAACCTTGGCACGGAAGCAGAGCCAAGGAACATCCTGGTTGGCGACGACTGGAACCTAGTCCTGAAAGCCACCTCATTTAAAATATTCATGGAATACAAGGATGTATTCGCTTGGACGTATAAGGACTTCAAAGGGGTGCCACTAGAACTGTGCGTACACCAAATTTCACTCGTACCTGGGGCTGTACCTGTATGGAAGAGGCCATACAGAATGAATAAAAACTATGCGGTGAGAGTGAATGATGAAATTGAACGTATGCTCGAAGCCGGGATTATTTTTAAAGTGTAGACCAGCGAGTGGGTGTCGCCCATAGTGATATCTCTTAAAAAGGAGGCAAACCACATCCGAATTTGAGTGGATTTCAGATGCCTTAACGCGGTCACCATAAAAGACCCATTTCCAATACCATTTACGGATAGCATCTTGGAGGAAGTGGCCGGTCATGAAATTTATTCATTTATGGATGGATTTCCTAGGTATAACCAGATATCCATTGCCGAAGAGGAAAAATTAAAAACCACCTTCATAGTGGAGGATGGCGTGTACGCATATAATTGAATGTCGTTCAGATTATGCAACGCGCTAGCGACATTTCAATGGATAATCCTTCACATATTTGAAAAGATGTCAGTAGGGAACTTCAGGGCGTTCCTTAACGATTGGTCCATCTATAGTAACCAAGATACACATCTGGCCGCACTTGGCGAATGCATGGAGAGATGCAGGCGAGCCTGCCTAGCACTTAATCCCCAAAAATGCAGATTCATGGTGCCTCAAGGGAAGCTGTTAGGACACAGTGTGTAAGGCTGGACTCAAGACTGACCCAGACAAGATTCGACTGATAGTGGAAATGGAGGCACTGACAGATGTCACGGGAGTCAAATCCTTCCTAGGACACATAGGGTATTACAGGCGATTTATCAAAAATTTTGCTCGAGTATCCTTCCCTCTGGACAAGCTGACAAGGAAAGGTGAACGATACACATAGGGGACGGCTCAGGAAGAGGCTTTCCAAGAACTGAAGTCACGGTTGTTAGGTGCGCCAATCCTAACATATCCTGACTGGGACAAAGAGTTCCACGTACATGTTGACGCATCCAATTTTGCCATAGGGGCCACACTGGCGCAGGTTGGCGATCACGGGCTAGATCACCTAGTCTACTTTGCAAGCAAACTCCTGTCGAAGGCAGAGAAAAATTATAGCACCACAGAAAGGGAAGCCCTTAGGATGGTGTACTCCATCCAAAAATTTTGACATTACTTGCTGGCCACCCCGTTCACATTTTATATGGACCACCAGGCGTTAATGTACCTAGTAAACAAGCCAATTATCCAAGGACGAATCAGCCGATGGCTGCTATTGCTGCAGGAATTTACATTCAATATTATCGTAAGACCCAGGAAGAGCCATGTGATATCAGACCACCTATCGAGAATCCAGTAGGAGAACTAGCCGAAGGAGTGAATGAAGATTTTCTAGATGCTCACTTATTTCACATTGCGGTCCTCCCCGCCTGGTACGCAAGCATAGGGGAATACTTGTCGACATCACAGTTTCCGAGGGAGATGCCACTAGGAGAAAGAAGGAAACTGGTACTGAGGAGCAGGACATTCCAACTCATTAATGGCCTCTTGTACAAAATGGGACCCGACCAGATCCTACGGCGATGCGTCCTAGAAGAGGAAATTCAGGGCGTCCTAAGGGAAGCACATGAAGGGCCCGCAGGTGGACACATGGGGCTCGACACCATGGCCAGGAAAGTTCTTTTGGCAGGACTATGGTGGCTGACACTACACAATGACGCCAGAGAGTGGGTGACGAGCTGTGACACATGCCAACGGGTCGGATGACCATTGAAGATGGATTTTATGCCCCTCAACCCATCGAATACCTAGGAACTGTTTGAGAGATGGGGATTGGATTTCATCGGACCATTAAACCAAGTAGAGCCCGATGGTGCAAATACATTGTAGTGGCAACAAAATACTTGACCAAGTGGGTTGAGGCACGGGCCTTGCCGGACAACTCGACGGTCAATACAACAAAATTCATCTATGAACACATCATTACATGGTATGGGATTCCAATCCAACTGACGAGTGATAGAGGAGGACATTTTTTAAATCATATAATCCGATTGCTAACAACGGAGTTCAAAATATTCCACTCCTTATCGAGCCCCTACTATCCGCAGGCGAACGGGCAAGTCGAGGCGACCAATAAAATAATCGTGTCGGTGATTTATAAGTCTTGCGGAGTGGAGAAGGATGATTGGGAGGAGCACCTACCGTTAGTACTTTGGGCATATCGAAGAACTTGCAAGGTAACTACTAGACACACTCCCTTCCAACTAATGTATGGACAAGAAGCCGTGGTTCCAGTTGAATTCATGGTGCCAAGTCTCCGAATCGCCATTGATAATCGACTTGGCGACATGGAAAGCCTGAAAGAGAGATTGTATGCTTTGAACAAATTGGATGAATGAAGGATGATGGCTTAGTGGGCGACAGAGACAGCCCAACAAAGACGGAAGGTTTGGCACGACAAGCATCTTTGGCGAATGAAGTTTACTCTTGGGCAGTTGGTGTTGAAATTCAATGGAAGGAACAAAATCAAACCTGGGAAATTCAAAGTGCAATGGCTAGGGCCCTTCAAGGTACATGAGGTCAATGCCAACGGGGTGATTAAGTTGTGGACGTTGGATGGGGAGGAGATACCAGACGCCGTCAATGGGTCAAAATTAAAGGTTTACCATGAACGGAGGGAGCTTGGACCCTCCAGTCAGGATGCTTGATAGACTAAATCCAAAACAAATAAAATTAAAATAAAAATATATGGTCGTACGATGACCGTACGGAGGAAAAAACCGTACGGTCATACGATGACCGTACGAAGGACAAAAAAAAGAAAAAGAAAGGGCATACGATGGTGGGGCCACCGTACGGTGGACCACCGTGCGGTGGATACCACCGGCGGTGGACACCACTGTGGGTTAAAAACCCCGCATAGCCCGCACAAGTCGAATAAATACGTAGACAGCTCGCGCAAGTCCACACAAGTCCGCAGCAAACGCACAAGAGGAAAAAATAAGCCCACGCACATAGCCCGACCCAACACCGCACAAGGGAGCATCGTACGGTAACACCATACGCGTAATCCGAGGAAAGTTATTTGAAAAGCGGTAGACAGGTTTTGGTTTTTGAAAGGTTATAAAAGCAGAATTGAAGAAGTAATCTAGGACTAATGGACATAAACAAGAATAAGGCAGATTGGCAAAAACGGTTGCAGTCGTTAGAAGACAAGTTGTAGGGAGGACAAAAAGAAACGAGTGCAGACATAGGAAAACAGATTTTGCCATCTAGGGTGTGTATTGTAGGTAGCCTCGGTATGAGCACCAGTCAAAAAAGCAAGAAGAATCATCCCAAACCCTTGGCGACAAAGGACAAAGATGAAATAATGGTAGATAATATTATGTTCAAAGGTCTGAATGGAATAGACTGGGAACTGGTGGGCGAAGACACCTCAGGATGATCTGATAAAGAAAAACCTTCGCCAGACACAGGTACACTGGGCCGTCCAGATGCCAGTTTTTTCTATAAAGGACTTTGAGGTGGTTTTGCATGCCATGATTGGCAGCTATGACAGACATCACTACCAGTCGGTATTTGATTATCAACACTAGAGGATAACAGTGTCATTCATGGCAGGCGAGTTCACTAGGGTATTTGGCATACCGAGGGTGAAAGGGAAAAAAATAGACACTTCACAGAAAATATCCCCAGAAAATCGTGCCACACTGCTGTAGTTGATGTTGCACGATAACCTTACCCAGGGAGAAAAAGATAGCCTCAAGAGTCGGGGGGTGAAGAAATAATTTTTCACCAAGGGAGTATGGCGATGCCTGTTGTCGGTGGTGAAGAGTCGCCTCACATGTGCCAGTCACACGTTGGCATTGCACAGATAGTGTTGATGAATGGGCTGCACAATGGAGTGGTATACGATTGGGCATCACTATTGGCGGATAGGATGGACGAGTTCATGATGCTGCAATACAAAAATTTCTACATGCCGCATCACACCATTGGATTATTCCTTGACGCAGTCCGCACGTAGATCACCCCAGGCTCATAGCCATTGGAGCCGCAGGGGCGTGTTGCACCAGACTAGCCGCCCATATTATATTGGTCACACTTGGATGTCTTGGCACATGGCACGTTTGGGTACAAAAAGAAAGAAGGCTACCATGTCTGATATAGAGTCCGACACAGAAGAGTTCGAGGCTGAGGATGCAGAAAGTGGTAGGGAGGAATCCGCAGACACTTCCCAGGTAAGTGGAGGGAGCTTCCAACTGGCAGGGAGAAGAGGTGACTAGTTTCTTGAAGAGGGGTTAGTGGAATTGGCAGGTACAGTAGGGTCTACTTTAGCATCACAGGTGCAGGTCCACTTTACACCAGCCCGCTTACCGGAGACTTGTCAGTTTGCGGTGTCGCGGTCCTTTGGGACAGTGAGTGTAGTCACCACGATACCAGTTCCTAGCTTCGAGCAGCCTTGGGTGACGATAGCCATGACACCACCACGAGTGGAGACCTTGGCGAGTGCAGAGGCTTCCATGGTGCACGATGTGCCGGATGTGACAGGATAGGATGTGATAGGGTTGCCCGGATATATGCAGGAGGCAATGAGGATAGTAGGCACTCTTCATGATGACCTCACTAACTGGTTGAGCTGTTACCAGATGGCACCCATGGCACCAGTGGGAGAGGCCACTCTATCTCCAGGGCGGACCATGTATTCCTTGGATGTCATTGATCTCGAGGAAGGGAGTTCCCCGAGCAGCAGGGCAGTTCAAAGGGTTGCCTCA
Organism: Cryptomeria japonica; assembly: GCF_030272615.1. Taxonomy (NCBI): domain Eukaryota; kingdom Viridiplantae; phylum Streptophyta; class Pinopsida; order Cupressales; family Cupressaceae; genus Cryptomeria; species Cryptomeria japonica. The sequence continues at coordinate 271,575,064 of NC_081413.1, forward strand.
CCCCCTGCGGTGGTAGTAACCAGTCTGTACAGAGCAGAGGGGGTGCCTGTGGGAAGTCAGCAGGGTGCAGAGTTGGAGCAGTTCATTATCGAGATGACTCTAGGAGCACAACGGCTTGTATCATCTGCCACGCTCCAGGCCGATGCGACCATGGTTGAGCAGATGGAGGGGTTGTTGACCTTTGCCCACACCGGATGCCGAGCTGAGTTTGAGAGGTGTTCTGAGTGTGTCGGGTGGCCTAACATGGAGAGCGTGGCGATGCTAGAGGCTTGGCGCCCGACTGAGGGGGTTGGCGAGACCCAGATGTAGTCATTGGTGAGAGAGGTAGAGTAGGCCTTCCATGAAGGTTATCTAGAGCTTCGAAGGTCACAACAGATAGCAACCACAGTTGAGGCTTTGAGGGTGGCAGCAGTAACAGCTCGGGAGGAGCTGACTACCAGGTTTTGAGAGCTAGAGGCTACCATGGCACAAAACCAGACAACGATGGACACTTTAGTAGCAGAGAAGTCTACCTTGCTGATACAGTTGGACGAGGAGAGGGCATCGAGGGAGCTATTGGAGATTCGGTTGGTTAGTGCACTGGAAAGTGTGGACAAGAAGGATAAGGAGGTGCTCGAGGTAGCCTATATGGTAAAGACTTCTATGGAGCGACAGATGGTCGCGGAACAGGATCTAAAAAGGAGGATGGAGCAGGTGTATGAGCTCCGTGGGCACTTGGTGTCCACCGCTACACCACCACCGGTGCCTTCTTCATTAGGGACGCCTTCTGCACCTCCTTAGTTTTTTTATTCTGGGTTTTGCGAGCTGCATGTATTCTCCATTTTGTTGTAAGTCGCCTGGAGATGACTTTTCTTTTTTGGGGGGATGATGTTAGCCGCATTATTGTACACAGGAATAGGACTAGTCAATTATGTGTAATTGTTTTAATTAGTTGGCAACTGAGGGGTGGTAGTTGTGGGGCGACGGTTGGTGCTCGCAACCCCTCGGTATCTTTATATACTTCAGAATGTAACTTGCAACACACGAATTATGAATGGAATAGCATATCTTATACTTGTCTGATATCGATGGCGTTCTTATTCTGCATTACGTACTTTATGCTTTAAGTTATTCACCCGAGAGGGCAAACACTAATAGATGATATAAATTGATGATTGATCCAAAGGATGTTTACTACTAGATTATGGCATTGAATAGTTTTAGTATTATTAACGTTCAAGAAAATAAAAAATTGGAATTTTTACAAGCTAATACTTAGAGACATCATAAGAGTACACTCTCTTGGTTTAACCATGCATTTCTCAAGTCATGAGGCTTTATATTCACCACATATGTCCACAATCATCAAATTTTCAGCACAAATAACTATTAATTTAATACCACTATTGTCTTCAAGTGCTTGTACATGATAAATATGAAAATTAAATCTTGATTAAACTCTTTACATATATCTAGAGAGGAAGTAAACACAATTTTATTTTAATTTAATGCAAATGTCATTATCTATTGTAGATATTTAAAATCATTTCTTAATAGTTCTATTGTTACCAATTTAATACACAACATTACTCTCAAATTAATCAAATTAATTATACAATTTTTTCAATTAATTGTCTCAATTTATATTCTAATATTAATTAAATAATTTTGATTATTTAATTAATTCATCTAATTATTTTTTCAACATTAATTAATTAATTAAATAAAGTCTATTTATTCAATTGATCGATTCCATTTCTAAAATCCAATCATAAATAAATAAATTTAAAATTTATTTATTTGTTCATGTTGCACATTCCCAAAAACTAAATATATGAATTCTATTTATTTATTAAAGATAAGACACACAAACTATTTGACATAACACCTTTATGGATTGTGATGATTGCAGTATATGCACAAAATAGATTAGTCCTAAAGGCTTTAGAAAATGCTATAGTGCAGCTCAACAATCCTAGCCTTAGCAGATTGTGAGATGGTTGCAACAGGAAACACAACTCGTTCACAACATGAAATTCTAAGCACAAACAAAACATCTGTCTAATTATTAAATGTTAGGATTTGATTACTGTAAGCATCTAAAAATGGTCAACGCTTGTGGTGTCACACTTTAACATGTCTGTGTTACCTTCTTTTAGGTTTTCACATTTTACTAACACTTCCTCTATGTTGTACATTTTGTCTTTATCATTTGTCAACATCACGTCATTCTTTGCCTCTCTTCCTATTAGATCCTATTTAGTTGTTTCAATTTGAGTCTTATCGATGTCATTCTCAATTGTTATTTCATGATCATGATTGACTTTTAATGTTAATCAATCATCATTTATCATTATCATTTTTTGTCAATTTCCATCAATCCTTGTCAATTTTGATCAATTTGTCATTGGTCTTTGTCATTATCAATTTAATAAACTTTTGGTCCTTGTCAATTATCTTCTTGATCATGATCGTCATCATTCATTTATCAAATTAATTGTGTCATGGCATTGTTTTGACCTACTTCATTCCTTTTCTCCTTTATAAGGTTTAATAATTCTTTAATTATTAATCCTTTACTAATATTTCTCTTAGGATAAATGAATTTATTCATTTATCCCATGTCTTGTGTCACAATTAAATATTTTATTTAATTGGCTAATTTCCCTTTTGTGGGCTAATTAATAAATGAAAAATTATTAACTATCCCCACATTTCTCTCCCTTAATTTTCTCCCGATTTTATCATAATTTGTCATTCCTAATTTCATACTTCTCATTTCCTATATTTTCTCCCACCATTTCTCCACTAATTTGTCTCCACCTTTTTCTCAAATCATGAAGCTATTTTTGTGCTCAATTTATCATAAATCAATGAGCAAATTTTAAGGCCAATTTGTCATAAATCATGAAGCATAAATCTCTCTTCAATTTGTCATAGTTTGTCATAGAAATTTGTCATATTTTGTCATATCGATTATGTCATTTTTGAATCAATTTGCCTCTTCCATTTGCCTTGATTTTCTCATGTCATTTTGGAGACAATTTTCTCTATAAGTTGATTTAATTTTTCAATCATTTGAACAAACCACATCTCAAGTATCCTCACACTGGCGATTTTGCTATCATCTTGCTTCTATCACACTTGCACTTTTTTTTAGGTGAAATCCACAACACATTTGGAGGAAAAAGAGAAACAATGGAGGTCAATGGAGGCAACATCTGTACTTTGGTTTGCATTATCTTTTGATGTTATGCTTTTATTCCTTTATTGAATGTTATAGGATTGGATTTTATTAGAAATTAGGTTCGTGGTTGCCTAATAATTATGCTTTCGATGCTTTCCCCTATTTTCCTACCTCACATTTCTTGGTGAACCTGACAAGAACATGCAAATCTAACAATTTTATGAGTCTATTTGCATGCAAGTTTTAGATATTGATATGTGTTTGCATGTAGGTTTTATGTGTTGATCCATTGTTGCATGCATGATTTTTGAACTAATTTGTTGTTGCATGCAGGTTTTACGTGAGGATCTATTATTCCATGTGGGTTTTATGGAGTCTAAACAATGATTCATGTAGGATTTCTTAACATGAAATAAACAACATTTTTTCACATAGCCTAATTAGGAGGTTTTAATGAACAACATTTTTTCGCATAGCCTAATTAGGAGGTTTTAATGAACAACAATTTTTCACATAGACTAATTAGGAGGTTTTAATGAACATAAAATCTTCACATAGCCTAATTAGGAGGTTTGAATCAATATCAATTCCTTACATAGATTAATTAGGAGGTCAATCAACAACAATCTCTTATTACAATCTACTAAGGGTTTCAAAATGAATCATCGCATATTCTAACTAGGGGACTGAATCAACAACAAATTCTCATTTCAATTCATAAGGTGTTAAAATTAACCCCACAATCTTCATCTAGCTTTCTAAGTAGGGGTACAAATTGGACATTTTATTGATGATTTGTGTAGCATATTGGCATTTGTGGGAAAAAGATTTCATTTAAATTACTAATTGATTTGGTGTAGGACGCAATCAAAGAATCTTATCAAAACCGAGTGTTTGTGATTTCTAGGATAGCTCGCGCTTAAATTTTCTAAAGGTTAAAGAACACCATGTTTTCTTTGTCTTCTTTTATTTTGTGTGTGTGCTTTTACCTTTAGAGGGCTTGCCTCCCAATCTGCCTGGCACCTTGCATAGGCATTGGTGAGAGAGAATGACCCAAGTGGTAACAGGGCTAAGGCCAAGCCTCTTTCAAACCACTATAAATAAATGTGTTTGTGATGAAAGTTGCAAGCAACGGGTGTTGTGAATGTCGTACTGACGTTATGAATCCCCATAAACCCTATAGAGTGCAACCTCTATAGGCTAGGACGCCTTCCTTAACGGAGTGTAAAACGTTGCATGTATGACCACCCACACAGATGCCTTGACTAAGAATCTTTGTGCTTAGAGACCAAAAACCTTCTAGTCATTGGTACAAGAGGTCGAACCTCTAATGTCGTCTTACATTTTTACGGCTATTAGTAGAGATACAAAGTTCGCCATGGGGATTTTTCATGGGAACTGATGCTTGGCTACCCCACAGAAGTGAGTGTCATGGTGGGGAGCCAGTGGGGTCAAGCATCTAAGTATCCTCTTTGAGTAGGCATAACTAGGAAACCAAGTGAGATCCAATGACTATTGTCCTTGCTAGCCATAGGATTTTTTGTTGAAGGTGCATGATTGTTTTGGGTCAAAGTCAAACAAACATCTTTTCTTCTATGCTTGTTAAAGGTTGAATTAAAAACAATTGTCGCAAGTAGTCATAAACAACCTTGTTTTTCAAAAGTAAACAAGTTTTCAAAGTTCAAACAACATTCAAAAAGTCAAAAACAAGTTCCAATCATCCAAACAAAGTTCAAAACAAACTTCAAACAAATTTTTGTTCAAGTATTCATCCAACAAATTGCAAAGATTGTATAAACATGGATTATCAAAACATTGGACAACCTTGTTTCAACATTCATGTCACTTAGGGCTAGGTTTTGCATAGTTCAACCTAGGTCTTAGGACATATTGTCATCTTCCTTCATTTTAGTCCATTTCATTGCAAGCATCCTCATTTTACACTTAGGTTTAGAATCATTTCCCTAGGTCTTCATACCTAAGCTAGCTTTCACTTAGGTTGAATCTTGTATTATCATTATCATCCCAAAATTAGGTCTTCACTTAGGTCATATTATTGTCTTGCATATCCTTCTCTTGCATTATCTCATATCATTGTATAATAAGTCTTGAGTCATTTCATTTCATGTCCATAGGTCAAATTCATATCATATCTTGGGTCCATACTCTAGGTCCTCATCATATTTATTGTCCTTTTCATAATAGTCTCAAAATTAGGTTTTGCAAAACTTCAAAACTTCAAATCTCTAGATTAAACCCTAAGTTGTTGTTAGGGAGTCTTGACCTTGTCCAAAATTTGTCCTTTTATCAACATCATTTTGTCAAACCTAGCTTAGTATCCAAGTGTATAGGTGAGACATTGTTAATTATCCTATTGTCATTTTGTCCTTTGTCCTTTTGTCAACTAAGGTCTTGAATTCATTGAAATTTCCCAAGGTTGCATCTTTATGTTTGAATTCCAAGAGTTTGTTCAAACCTCAAAAAATCCAAAAACATAGGTTGCATTTACGTTACTCAAAATTAAATAATAGTTGCATATCATTGTCATGCCCAAAATTCAAAAAACAAAAAACAAAAAGTTGCATTGTCAATCATCTAGGTTGCATTTAGTTGCATACCTTTGTCAATCAAAAAATCCAAAAGACCAAAAAAAAAACAAAAGTTGCATTGTCATCCTTCTAGGTTGCATTAGTTGCATTTCATTGCATCCTTAAAATCGAAAATCCCAAAAATATTGCATTGCATAGTGACATGCCTATTGAAACAAGGTTCCAAGCTCCTATGATGCAACAAAGTTTGGCATATCAAGAAATGAATAAGACAATGCAATCACAATTCTATCCAACTCAACAACAAGGCAATACAATACAACCAAACTTTAATCCAAATGTTGATCCACCTACAAACATTCTACCAGAGTATGAAATCGTTCAATTAGGACCACCACCACACTTTGAATCAATTTCACAACCAGGATGTGGCAATGTTTTACCAATGCCACCAACGAATGTGTCACCAATTTTTTTATTCAAATAAGTTAAGTCAAGGTCCATACCCACAAAGACCTTTGTTAGATGGACACCACAATTTTCATCCAGACTATGATTATATTCAAGTTCAATCATTACCAGATTTCCAAGAAGAAACAAATTCAGATGATGAATCATACACATAATGTGAAGTTATTGAGGCAATGAACAATCCTGAGTTTGTGGAATTTTTGGACAAATTAGTCTTAAGAAATCCTCAAAAATAATTTCCACGCATTATAAGAGACCTAGCCTCAAGTCCCGAGAATCGATATTTTGTAATTGATGCAAACCTACAATGGGCCTTGGCATGTGAGCAAGCAAATTGTGTGCCACAACAAGTTCAAACAAATCAAGTCTAGAATCACATTTCAAAACAAGAGACAAAAATTCCACTTGTCCAATACCAGGAACAAACTCAACCCATGTATAGCAATGGTTCATCTATCCATCAAGAAGTTGAGCCTGAAGTTACCTCCATTTCTCCTCCCATTGCTCCATCTCACAAAGTTTTTCAAGAGCAATTTCCACCATCTCCTCCAAAGGATACACCTAATAATGCATCCTCCCAAGGGATCTCTGCAATAGAATCATACACTAATCTATGTATTTAAACAAATCCCTTGTACTATTTGGAAATGAAAGATTTAATGCCACAAGATTATTTTCTTTTAGAGAATCACATACAAATTCCATCTCCCTCATGTCAAAGAATTGATTCCTTGCCAGAATCCCCCATGTATGTCCAAAGTCCAACCCTATGTCAAGAGGGTGATTTAGACCACAAAGAAATAAGTCTTGAAATGGATCAAGATCAAGACCCTAAAAATTTTCCATTGTATACTACATTTGACCAAGATCTCATTTCCTTTGATGATCCCCCTATTCCTATCCAAGAACACAATGCCTTTTTAAGTCTTATTGTTATTCCACTCCTTGAGAAAGATCAACATGTCCCTTCCATTCTTCCTAATAATCCCATTCAAAGTCAAGAGAAAAGCACCTTTAAAGAGGAATCCAATGATCTTCCTCCTTGTCAAGATCAGAGTATCCTTTTAGCTTCATGTCCACCAAGATGTTGTCATCCCTCCATCTCCATGTCTTAATCCTCCATATAAACTCCAAGATCTCATTTCTTTTAATGATCTCATTATTCCTCCCATTCCATATCATGTAGAGATTGTCATTGATCCTAGTCCCCCTCCTGATCCTAACATGTTGGTACAAGATGTTCAAGAACCCCCTACATGCACAATGGGTTCCTCCACTTTGGTCTGGTCTAATTCACTTCATGATCCCATTGTTGGTATTGTGTTGTCATTGATGTCAAACGGTATAGAAGGACAACCCATATGGGAATACAGTTGATGTGTAGTAATTGATATTAACTAGTGTTGCAGGTCATCGATAAGGAAGAGAATGTCATTCAAAGGAATGATCACCTGGAGTCACTGGTACACAAGTTAGTGTTTGACTTGTGTGGATGAAATGGACAGGTTACCGGTACAGTCTATCACCGGTAAGGAGAGGATGTGAACTGGTAAGAGATGTGTTGATAGTGAATAGCTGCCAATTAGCAAGCTTATGACTAGTGTACAAGTAGGATGAGCAAGGTGCTTGAGCTGTTGCTTGTGATGAAGAGGCAGAATGTTACCTAAATCACACCAAAATAGGAGGAGAAAGATGTACAGGTCACCGATATGATGTGTGGATGAAGGAAAATAGGACTCCCAATGGATAACAATGCAGTCACCATGTGAAGAGATGATTGACAGTGAATGTGCTCACATCGGATCTATCGGTGAATAAACGGGATGTCTCAAGTGCATGAAACCAAGAATATGGACTGGACCAATAGAGAAGGCATGATTGAGTTGTCAGAACAGATGAAGTGTAATGCATTTGTCACTTTGACAAACCGGTTGAGATGTTTTCTGGTTTGATGATGAAGAAGGCAAGGTTGAGAATCTGTAGATAAGAGAATGCAACTGCCATGCAGATGCCTCAGATGGAATCAGTTGAAGGTTGATGACATGGTGTCATCAAGAGTGTTTATCGGTATATATGTCCACTAGTAATGTACACAAAGTGTAGATGCACAAGACTCCCATGTGATGAAGATGTGCATGAGGTAGGTTAGCAAGAGTGTTGACCGGTTGAGTGCTGCACCGAAAGAGAAGCAGAGTGCAAGGTTGATGACAAACCGGTTAAGGGTTTAACTGGCAAGGTTAGCAAGCTGATAGATGAACCTAGTAACAGAGTTGGTCAGTGATCCAATCCATACCGACACAGATGTTCAAGAAAAGGTGGATTCCGACATAGTTTCCACGTGGAGGTGAAGTGGCATGCATGCATAGGTCGGTGTGTTAAGTTGGTGAAGTGTTAGGCGGTGAGGTAGATGGTGACAGATCAACATTTATGTCGACTGCAAGATTCACGGGATGCAAATTAGGGGTTTGCAGCTTGAGGTCAATGAACATCAAAGATCTAACACAAACTGTTTGAGCAGATCGAGGAAGGTGAAGGAAACTGCAAAACCAATCTTGGTGATCGACCAAGAAATACTTTGACAAGTCAAAAGAAGGTTGTCAAAGATAGAAGGCGTGATCAAGAAGGCACGACAATGGTGGGATTGATTGATGAGTTATAGTTCATCAATCTAGGTGATCAAATCAAAAGAGATCTGATTTGGTTTATCTCGAGGTTGATGAGAAAACCCTAACCGCCTGAATTTGAATTGGCTCTTGGCAGGAAAACCAGGTTATAAATATGCAAGCCAAAATCGTTGAGTGTCACTGTTGGATGAGGTAGTTTTGTTGCATGTGAGAAGAAATCAGTCAAGTGCTCATCAAGAAGAAGAAGAAGAGACTGAGTGTGAGGGAGAATTAGGTTGAAGTGTTCAACCGACAATAGAGGTATAGAACTGACAGTGACCATACCGGTAGAGAAGAAGTGAAGGAAACTTCAGAGAAGGTAGACATAGAACTGGCAGAGTGCAGTACCGGTGGAGAGAAACAAAGCAACGGAGAGAAGAGGCAACTAGAGAGAGAACCAACATTGAACTGGTTAGAAGATCTAGTAGGGAGATTTGAAGAAGAGTTACAAAATCTATTTGTAACGAGAAGATAACTTTAGTATCAAAATATGTTTTTGTATTCATTGAGTTGGAGCTCGGTGCAGGGGTTGTAGCTCCTTGGGTTGGTGCCCTAAAATTAGGGGTTGGTGATCCTTGGGTTGGCACCCTAAATATTATAATCAAAGATTCATTATGAGGCTGGATTGGAGTAGTAGTATCCAACAACATTTCTCACCAAGGTTTTTCCCATTTTGGGTTTTCCTCATATATGCTAGTGTTATGAGATGTCCCTTTATGTGTGAATGCATTTTTGATTAGTCTCCCCACTAACCGGTATGTCCGCATTGAGTTAGATTTGATAACCAGTATACACACATAGGTTAGTTAAAGGGAAAATATTGACAACCACTGATTCACCCCCCTCTCAGTGGTGCATTGTGTCTAACAATTGGTATCAGAGTCTAGGTTCCTAATCAAACGAGATTTCTCCAGCTTGGGTAGATTCTGGCTTAAGGACACAATGGTTTGTTTAGTGTCAATCCCTACTCCAGTTTTTTATGGTTCAAACTATTCCATTTGGAGTTGTAGAATGGAAGTCTACCTATCCTCTCTAGGGTTTGATGTGTGGATGTTTGTTGTAAATGGTTGCCCTAGTAAAGTCAGTCCTCCCACCGATTCAGATATAGAAAGAAGAAACCAGTGCAATGAAGCAGCAATGAAGGCTATACTTTATGGGTTAACAGATTATGTCTCCTCTCAAGTGGATAGATGCAGATCGACAAAAATCTTATGGGATAGATTGAAGAAGCTCTATGGAAATGAGCCTACTATTGCAGAGCCAACATGTGATGATAGGATGAGAAATACATCTCATGAATCTGCAGATGATGAAGGCAGATTTGCCAGCAGCTGCAATAATGATGATGAAGGAACCCACCTTTTCATGGCTCGAGAATGAGAAGATGAGAGGCACACATCTGAGAATGATCATGCAGATCACTCCTACCGGCAAGATGTGTTTGGCAGTGATAGTCAAGGTGAAGAAGAAGAGGAAGCATAAGTTGATCTTGAAAGTGAGCTTGTGAATGAACTTGAAGAACTCAGTAGAGTAAAAAAGGAATACAAGCTATTCAAGAATGCTGCAATAGTGAAGCACAACCGGTTGATCAGGTGCCTTGAAAAATCTGAGAAATGGATCTCAAAGTTAAAGATTCAACATGAAGACACCAAGGAGTGCCAGTGCAATGATTTAGCCTCTGAGCTATAAGTAAAAGATAAAGAATATCAACAGCTACTTGGAGAAATGGAGGTGCTCTGAAATGACCTTGAGAAGTGTCAGGATGAGCTCAAGGTAAGAATCTGGTTTGATAGCAACAGTGATGCCTTGGACAAGATGTTGAAGAAGAAAAAGCATTCCAAGGACATTGAAGGTTTAGGAAGTGGTGCTGGTGAATATTTCACCAGCAAGAATGTCCCCCACAATGACATTTTGTTTGTCTCCTCAAATGGAGAGAACAAGGGATAGACCTTCACAGTTAGAAATGCTCCCGGGAAGAAGGTTGACCTAACCACAACCGATCAAGACTTGCAGACAAGAATGATGATCGGTGCTACAAGAATGAGGAACAATGCAGATCCCAAAGGAAAAGGGAAGATGGGAGAAGACAACTTCACCGGAAGTAGGAACATGAGAAGACAACAAAGAAGACCTCCTACCGGTAGAAGACAAGGAAGTGCTACCGCCCACAAGAAAAGGAAAGCATGGGAGAAGAAGAGATCAGATGGAAGAGTTGTAGAGAATGGATAACCTAGGATCCATTCCCGGAGAAGCAGAAATGGAGATGCTAAATTGGTAAGATCTCCCCATGCATGGCAGAATAAATTTGTAAGTCATATGCCATCCTTTACTAGTTATTACTTTGCATGTAATGGTCATGGCCATAGGGAACAAGAATGTAAGAAGAGATATAGAAGGAATAATCTAGGATCTCATAGAAATCATGCATATGAGAAAAATGTATCAAGGAGTAGATACATGCATGTCCCCTCTCCCGGTTATGCAAATATTATTTGTTATAATTGCAATGGAATTGGCCATAGAAGTTATGAATGCAAGAAGAAAGACCTACAGTCATATGGAAGTTGATATAGAAACTATGCTCAACATAGAAATGGATACAAAAGCATATGGAAGTTAGAGGCCTGCATGGAACCAAAGGAGAAATGTCCTTGTAGGATCAAGAGGTCCACCAATTTCGGTTGCCAGCCATAGCAACATGACCAAAAGAAGATGGTTAAACCGGTATGCTAAGAGATTCCCCAATCATGAAGTTGGGATGGATGTTGTGTGCTACTATAGCACTACTTCCAGTTATGTTGAAGAATCTGGAAGTGGAAGGACCGATCAGCAAAAGAAGGTGAGACCCTCTCCCAAGACTGAAAATGGGAAGAAGAATGTGACCAAGCAGGTATGGAGAAAGAAGCATGAAGATGCAACCATGGATCAACACTGTTCATTCAATGCATAGGTGATATCTTCTAAGGCTTAAAGGAGATGTGAAACCTTAGGGGGAGTAGTACACTAAATTTATCATTCATCCCCTCAGTGAAGAAGGACATATGAAAGAACATGATGTTGTCGATATGACTGATGGAAATGAGAAGATAAGTGTGTGTAGTGGCTGCCTTGACTACACACCTATAGATCAGTGTTGGATCACTACTGCATGTGTCAATGGATGGAGATTATAAATTGAAATCAGATGCATCGTAACACAAAATGTATGGAGTTACAGGAAGGTACTCTAGTAGTGATGATGGACTTGTATAGGAAACCGATATGTGTAGGATGTTACCGACATGAATGCTAATAGGAACTTGTAGGTTATGTAAGACAATGAGGTTGGAGATCATTGCATTAGCCCTGGTGGCATAGAATGTGGATTTTATGTCCCAGGTGGTATTGGAAAAGACCTGAATGACATATGTTGGCCCGGTGGTTGGTCATGCAGGCATGCATGTTTTGGGGCTAACCGGTTTAACTCTTGGCATGATGATGACATTGTATGGCATTGTGAAGATCTAAGATCATATCATAAGGCTGTGGTGGATATAATGGTGCAGAAAGATCATCAGATGATCATATATGCACAACTCAACTGACATATAGAGTTGAGTGGATCCCTAGTATTAGATTTGACCGACATTGTGGACCTAAGATATCTAACTCAGGGGGAGTTCAAGTGCTTATGGAGCAGAGCCAACATGCTTGAACTTGTGAGTGTACTGACTGCCTAAACTGTAGATGATGGAAATTGTTGTAGGAATACCCAGGAGAATTTCATGGTTAAGGGTATCTACTTGTCATTTTGTTGGTTGTATTTGTAGTACAATCACATTTGATTCTAAAGAAATTTGGGATCAAATGGGAGCTAAAGCAGTATGACCGACAGGTGAGTAGTATTCACCGACACATCCTTTTGCAATTGAGTGCTTTAACAATTGGTATCAAATTTTCATACTCAATTGGTGTCAGTTGATGGTTGAGGCCCCCATCTCAAGTGTTGTGACTTGAGAAGATGTAACAAATGGTATCAAAGGAGGAGATATATCTGGTAAAGAAAAAGGGGAGAAAGATTTATGTCAGTGCCTGGTAGATACAAGTAGGAGTGCAACCCTGATAGTGCCCTTTTCCATTGTTGTCAAAGGGGGAGAAAGATTCTATAGTACACCGCATACTACATGTGTGAGAATCCATGGATTATACAAAGGGGGATAGTTGGATCACGCAAAGGATGAAAGAGACTATATAGTATGTCAGATACTACATGAGTTGACATCAATGCCAAATGGGGAGATTGTTGGCATTGTGTTGTCATTGATGTCAACTAGTATAGAAGGACAACCAGTATGGGAATATAGTTGATGTGCAATCATTGATATCAACTAGTGTTGTAGGTCATCGGTAAGGAAGAGAATGTCATTCGAAGGAATGATCACTGGAGTCATTGGTACACAAGTTAGTGTTTGACTTGTGCTGCTGAAATGGACAGGTTACCGATACAGTCTATCACCTGTAAGGAGAGGATGTCAACTGTTAAGTGATGTGTTGATAGTGAGTAGCCGCCAATCAACAAGCTTATGACTAGTGTACAAGCAAGATGAGCAAGGTGCTTGAGTTGTTGTTTGTGATGAAGAGGGAGAATGTTACCCGAATCACATCAACACAGGAGGAGAAAGATGTACAGGTCATCAGTATGTTGTGTGGATGCAAGACAAAAAGACTCCCACTAGATAAAGATGCAGTCACCATGTGAAGAGATGACTGACAATGAATGTGTTCACACCAGATCTACTAGTGAATCAAAGGGATGTCTCAAGTGCATGAAACCAAGAATATGCACTGGACCAACAGAGAAGGCATGATTGAGTTGCTGGAATAGATGAAGTGTAATGGGTTTGTCACTTTGACAAACCTATTGAGATGCTATCTGAATTGATGATGAAGGCAAGGCTGAGAAGCTGTAGATAAGAGAATACAACCGGCATGCAGATGCCTAAGATGGAATTAGTTGAAGGTTGATGACATGGTGTCATCAAGAGTGTTTACTGATATATATGTCCATCGGTAATGCAGACAAAGTGCAGATGCAAAAGACTCCCATCTGATGAAGATGTGCATGAGGTAGGTTAGCAAGAGTGATGACCGGTTGAGTGCTGCACTGGAAGAGAAGCAAAGTGCAAGGTTGATGACATACCGGTTAAGGGTTTAACCGGTAGGGTTAGCAAGCTGATAGATGAACCCGATAATGGAGTTGGTTGGTTATCCAATCCATACTGACACATGTGTTCAAGAAAAGGTGGATATCGACATAGTTGCCATGTGGAGGTGAAGTGACATGCATGCACAAGTCGGTGTGCTAAGTCGGTGAAGTGTCAGGCGGTGAGGTAGATGGTGATAGATCGACATTTATATCAATTGTGAGATTCATGAGTTGTAAAGAAGGGGTTTGTGGCTCAAGGTCAATGAACAATAGAGATCCAACACAAATTGTTTGAGAAGATCGAGGAAGATGAAGGAAACCGCAAAACCAATCTTGGTGATCGACCAAGAAATCTGCTAACAGGTCAAAAGTAGGTTGCCACAGATAGAAGGCATGATCAAGAAGGCACGACAATGGCAGCATTGATTGATGAGTTACAGTTCATCAATCCAGGTGATCAGATTGGATGAGATCTGATTGGATTTGGTTTCTCTCGAGTTTGATGAGAAAACCCTAACCACCTGAATTTGAATTGGCTCTTGGTGGACAAAACCAAGTTATAAATATGCAAGACAAAATCATTGAGTGCCACTATTGGATGAGGTAGTGTTGCTGCATGTGATAATAAATAATTCAAGTGCTCATCAAGAAGAAGAGGAAGAAGAAGAGACTAAGTGTGAGGGAGAATCGAGTTGAAGTGTTCAACCGACAACAGAGGTGCAGAACCGACAGTGACCATACCGGCAGAGAAGAAGTGAAGGAAACTGTAGAGAAGACAGGCATAGAACCGACAAAGTGTAGTACCGGTGGAGAGAAGCAGAACAACAGAGAGAAGAGGCAACCAAAGAGAGAATTGACAGTGAACTTGATAGAAGATCCAGTAGGAAGATTTGAAGAAGAGTTACAAAATCCATTTGTAACAAGAAGATAACTTTAGTATCAAAATATGTTTTTGTAATCACTGAGTTGGAGCTTGGTGTAGGGGTTGTAGCTCCTTGGGTTGGTACCCTAAAATTAGGGGTTGGTGATCCTTGGGTTGGTTCTCCTTGGGTTGGTTCCCTAAATAGTTTAATCAGAGATTCATTGTGTGGTTGGATTGGAGCAATATTCTCCAACAACATTTCTCACCGAGGTTTTTCCCATTTTGGGTTTTCCTCGCATATGCTAGTGTTATGAGATGTCCCTTTATGTGTGAATGCATTTGTGATTAGTCTCCCCACTAATCGATAATTCCGCATTGACTTAGATTTGATAACCGGTATACACACACAGGTTAGTTAAAGGGAAAATATTGAGAACCACTGATTCACCCCCCTCTCAGTGGTGCATTGTGTCTAACACCCATCATGTCATATCCACCTCATAATGGACTCACATTGTTTTTCGAAGGCAAAGAGTATCATTCAAGTCAAAATATTCATAAAGGCAAAGGGATAGACCTTCATGAGCAAAAACCCCTCTATATCAAAGAAAATATTAATGGTCATGGCTACACAACTCACTCTCAAGGCATTGGTGTCCCTCCATTAAAATCCAAACATATGCCTTCCTCTTCATCCCTTCTATCCATCTTAGGTCCTTATATCCCTTCGTCCTCTATGTAGGGTCAACAAAGGCACACATCTTTGAGCACCTTCCACCCATCCAAAAGGCCTCCATTTCATTCCTATCCATCCATACATTCCTTTCCCCCTCTAAGCAATTTGGATGCCAAGTATAAAATCAATAAGTCCAACAATCTGTTTGTATTCAAGGATCAACATGTCCAATCTAATCGACATGTCAAAACAAAGAAAAATATAATCCAAAAAGAAAAAGCAACATTCATAGGCCACAAAGGCCCATTTCTCATTAAAAAAGTCAAAGCTATATGGGTTCCTAAATCCCTTGTGCAAGAAATGCATTCCAAGGAACCACAAAAGAATGAAACATAAAAAACCATGTGGGTTCCCAAGTGGCTCCTTGAAGCACAAAAGTATAAAGAAGCATCAAACTTGGTATCCAAGATTGCTATTCCTCCATCCAAACCTTCCAAGTCTATTCCTCCATCACCTCCTTCATCCATTTTGGGTCCTTATGTCCCGAAATCCATAGCTATTCCTCCATCACAATCCCAATATCCAAATCCACTTTTCCTCCATCAGTCCATCACCCCTCAAGGTGTGTGCCAATGTTGATCTTGCCAGCATTTCCATCCCCTCAAGCCCAATTATTCCAATATCCTATCCATTATCCAATGCATATTTTCCATCCTTCCATTCCTCTAATCCAATCCTTCACATAAATACTTGCCTTAGTCCCATCTCATTTCTATGTCATGATCCTACCCACATTTTTGAGCATACCTTAATGGTCATGGTCTATTTTTCAAAACTACTATCCAAACAACAAGATGCTTGAGTCCTCCTTACATCTCCTATCATGTGTCCATTTTCTTCCAAAAGGTCAAAACAGTCAAAAAGTAAAAAGAACAAAAAATTAAAAATTAAAAAATGAAAAAGGAAAAAATATCACCTTGCTGAAAACTTGGTAAACAGGCACCTTCTGTGAAAGCAAACAAAGTGAAAAAAATAAAAAATTGAAAAAGAAAAAAAATATCACCTTGGTGAAAACCTGGTAAACAAGCGCCTTGTGTGAAAGAAAACAAAGTGAAAAGAAAATGAAAAATGAAAAAAAGAACAAAAAGAAAAATCATTCGCCCTCTAGTGAAAACTTGGCAAATAGGCGCTTTGGGCAAGTACTATGGTGAAAACCTAGAAAACAGGTGCCACGTGTAGCAAGGTCATCACTTCACCTCTATCTTGATTCTACCTGTATATAGTAATAGTTATATCATTCCTATCCATTCTGATTTGACCCAGTGTCCCTGTCTAGGCATGTGATTGGTCAACATCCATGTTTGTTTCTTGTCAATTACCAATCCTTGTACATATGTTTTCTATCCTGGTCATTGTACATATTTTGGACCTTAATTGGGGGCAAATCCATTGTCATGATCAATTGATGGAGTTATCATTGTGAACAAATCAGAAGCTATGACATGTACATAACCTTTAAAGTCCTAAAAAATCACTAAAAAGAAAATAAAGTCCTGAAAAAATCCCTAATAAGCAAATAAAGTCTTGAAAAAATCCCTAAAAAGCGAATAAAGTCCTAAAAAATAAAATAAAAAATCATAAAACATCCTGAAATAAAACAAAAAAAATTGTAAAATGTCCTGAAATAACACAAAAAAATAAAAAAAAGTCCTGAAATAACACAAAAACATTGTAAAATGTCTTGAAATAACACAAACAAATAATTGTACAATGTTCGAAAAAATAGAAAAAAATAAAAAAACTTCAAAAACCCTAAAAATTGAAAAATATCAAAAAATCCAAAAACAATCTTTTCATTTCATTTCACTAATAAATTGTCCCTTTTGTACATAGACAGACATTTTGAGCAGACAACAGACAAAAATATAGTTAAACATTGTGCTTGAACAAATCACACATTAATAGATGAATTGTTCAACCAACCAAATATTCAAACTGGTCAAATTTGTCCTATCAACTAAACAACGTCAACATTATCGGTCCTTTTGTTAGCATTATCATGGGTCATATATGGGGTACTGCATTCCCTGAAACCAGGCTGCATGATCATCCTTTTACCACAACATTATCACTTTTGACAACCAAGATCAGGATGCTTGTTTGACTTGTTTGAATTTG
Organism: Cryptomeria japonica; assembly: GCF_030272615.1. NCBI lineage: Eukaryota > Viridiplantae > Streptophyta > Pinopsida > Cupressales > Cupressaceae > Cryptomeria > Cryptomeria japonica. The sequence goes on from NC_081413.1 coordinate 271,592,814, forward strand.
CGAGTCTTTTCTTTCTTTGATTTATTTGTGGTCATGTTCCTATGTCACTCGATGATGTCACTGAGTGATTTAGAGTGGCTGGGATGGTTCATGATCATTTTTGTTTTTTTCTTTTCTATTTGAGGAGTGTTTCATGAAATTGTGGGGCAAGTATGTCTTGGGTGTCTGTGATAAGTACGTTCTCTTTGTGAACGTCGCACATACCTCGACCTTTGACACACATAATGTCTTTGAATGTCTTTATCCATTCCTTGTCTACGAAATGTCAGCTTTACGCAAAGGGATTGCATTATCTTCCTGGCCTTCATTGCCATGGTGTGCTACATCCATTTTTCCATATCAAATAAAGGTTCTCACCTACTATTGTGCATCTGTGAAAGCAATTTTTCTTCACCACTAATTCTTCTATGTCTAATTTCCTCTTACTAACATTTCTTCCATCTGTCCTTGCAATCAGCTTGGTCTAATCTTGACATTATTTTTGATAAATTGGACTTTTTCTAATTTTTTCACCCAATTTCTCGAGGGGGCACCCTTGTAGCCCACCATTGTTGGAGTAGTGTTTTATGCGATTTTTCTTTACTACTCTTTTAAACACCACTTAAATTCTAAGCACAACTCATTCAGTAAACACAACTCATTCACAACATGAAATTCTAAGCACAAAAAAAAAACACCTTTCTAATTATTAAATGTTAGGATTTGATTACAAATCGGGGATGATTTCTAATTTTCTAGGTTAAACCGTATTTAGTTTCAACAAACAAAATCACTTGCCTTATTTTCTATTGCAATTTCCACTGACTTCAATCACCCCACATTGTTACTTACCCACTATATGCTCCTTCATAAGTAGTTCTCACACATAGATTACCATTGTTTTATATAATCCTCTTAATGCTCTCTCCCACTTTTTCCTACACATCCATTTTTATTTTCCTTGCATAGATTTCTAACTTCTATCTGCAGCCTTGTCAATACACAAAGTTTCATACCTTTCACATAAAACATGGCCCAATTTCATCTGGGTCTTCTCAGGTGTGTTCTTCTCCCATTTCTTGTGCTAGCTTCTTTTTTCCCTCACTCTTCGTTTTTCCTCGTCTCCACGAACTTCTACTTATTTCAAAATGTCTCCCCTTTTCTTAGTTTTACATGGTTATTAAGCTATTTGAGCACTTCCTCATAGACATGTCAAAGAAAATACGTCTTAACGTATGTAGCACCAAATCATTCTTTGTCTTTCCATGAAGAAAATGTCTCTTAGCGCATCCTTTGGCATTCCTTATTCTTGTAGGTGTCAAGCCATTATACCAATAATGAAAGGTGTTACTTTGCAAATGTGATGCTTGTAAACTTGGTGTGGCTAGAGTTATCCCTTATGTAGGTAGTTTCTCTTTTGTCTTTTGAGTGAGGAGAAATTAAGGTGAATGAATAACTATCCTTCAAACAATTTTATAGAGAATTGACAACATCCAACAAAAGATCATAAGCAAAATTCATTGAACAAAAAATCACATAACAAAATGATTTTTTTTTTTGGGCGATGCAAATTCCTCATGAAATCAAGTGCTCTGACATCAAACACCCTGGGTATGTTGAAATGTTCCATGAATGTGCAACTTATGAACATTTTGGTAAAGCTAGAACTAGAATCCCATAATTCACCAAGTCTGTTACATTGACCCAGGAAGAGTCACTTGTTGCACAGTTCTTCTAAAAAACCAAACATTCCCAATACTCCTTTTGCCTCATTTTCTTAGCTACATGTGAAGCAATGCTCTTGTCAACTTTCTTAGAATCCTCAGACAATTGATATGCCCATACTGGTGTGTCTACCAAATCTAAAAATCTATTTTGTTGCCCATTTAATTCTACTTCATGAAACTTGCACAAATCTACGATATTGAATATTGAAGAAATATCAATTCCAACTCGAAGCTCAATCTCATGTGCATTTGATGAGAACTTCCACAAAATCGTATAAGGGCCAATCTTTTTAAACTTCAATTTGTTGTAGGTTCCTTGTGGATACCTTTCTTTCCTCAAACGTGCCATCACCAAATCACCAACCTTAAATTCTTGCACTCTTCTATAAACATCAAAACATCTTTATATTTGGAAGCACTCTTTTCTAAATTTTCTTTTACTTTTTCTTCGCTACAACACTTTTCCTACTCAAATCTACACTATCTCTTAACTCATCTACACTCCTAGGGTTGTACCTATACACAACTTGGAATTGACTCTTTCCTATGCTTTGATTTATGGAGTTATTATATGCAAAATTTTCTTTTGCTAATATCAATGGCTTATCTCCAACCAAACACCTCAACAAATTAATCAAGCTTTGGTTTACAACTTCAGTTTGACCAATGGTTTGAGGATGGTAAGCTGAACTGAAACACAATTGTGTTCCCATCTTCTTCCACAAAGTATGCCAAAAATGACCAACAAATTTGGTGTCCCTATCTAAAAAAATACTCTTTGGAAAGCCAACCAACCTTAATATCTCTTTGAAAAATAATGTAGCTATATGAGAAGCATCATTACACTTGTGACATGGTATAAAATGAGCCATTTTTAAAAATCTATCCACTACAACAAAACTAGAATTGTTACCTCTTTGTATTTATGGTAATCCAAAAACAAAATCCATGCTAATGCATTCCCATGGTTTCTCTGGTATTGGCAAAGGCTAGTATAACCCAATTTTTTGCTTCAACCCTTTGGCATGTTGACATATCCAAGAACCTTGCACCATTCCTTTTACATCTGCACTCATCCATAGCCAATGGTAACTCTCATTCAATTGTGCCAATGTCTTATCCACTCCAAAATGTCCACTCAAACCCCCACTATCTTTATCCTTCATTAATTTTTCTCTCATTGAACCTTAAGGTATGCACAACCTCTTCCATTTGAACATTAGGTTCTCTTGTATAAAATATTCCAACCATGGATTTTTATTTGTCTCAACTTGACTTTTACATGCTGCCCAAACTTCTTTAAAATCTACATCCTCTTCATACAACTCTCCCAAGTATTAAAAACCAACAACATTCACTCTCATCTCATTCAACAATAAACACCTCCTACTAATGCATCAACAACTCTATTTGATTTACCACTTCCATGTTTCAATAAAAAAAAAGAATAACTTTGTAGAAACTCAAAACGCTTCATATGTTTTTGACTCGACTTACCTTTCTTATTCATGAATTGCAATGCATGATGATTGGTGTACAAAATGAAATCCTTCAGTAGAAAATGGGGTCTCCATTTCTTGATTTCTTGCATGATTGCATAAAACTCTTGATCATACATGGAGTATTTCCTCTTTGCATGAACTTCTCACTAAAATAAGCTATTGGTTTGTAGTCTTGACTTAGAACTCCTCCCACTGATGTACCACTTGCATCAGAATCAACTTGAAACACTTTTCCAAAATTGGGAAGTGCTAACACAAGCTACTTTGTCACCTTTACTTTCAAAATATTAAAACTCCTCTGTGTTGCAGTTGTCCAAACACATTCCTTTTTATTACCCTTTATTGTTTCCATGATTGATGCACAAATCCCACTAAAATTTCTGATACACTTCCTATAGAATCTTGTTGATCTATGGAAACTTCGTGATTCAAAAATACACTTTGGTGAAGGCTAATCAAGAATAGTTTTTACTCTTTCTAGGTCCATTTTCAAACCACTACTTGAAACCACAAAACCCGAATACAGCAAGCCTTCCTTCATGAAACTACACTTATTCAAATTAACCATTAACTTCTCTTCTTTCAACCTTTGCAAGATTGCTCTAACATGCTGAAAATGTTCATCTTTTGTTCTACTAAATATCAAAATATCATCTAAATGCACAATTAGAAACTTACCAAGATATGATTTCAAAACTTCATTCATTAACCGCATGAGAGTGATGGGTGAATTCATCAATCCAAATGGAATCACCGACCATTTGTACAATTTGTCTTTAGTCTTGATTGTGGTCTTCCATTCACCCCCTTCTCTTATCCATATTTGATGGTAATTGCTCTTCAAATCAATCTGAGTGAAGTATCTAGCTCCACTCAAACAATCCATTAAATCATCCATTCTTGATAGATGAAATTGATACTTGATGGTTATCTTGTTTATTGCTTTTGAGTTTGTACACATTCATCAATCTCCATCCTTCTTTGGTGCCAACATTGTTTGGAACAACACACGAACTCAAAATCTCTCTAATGAACTCCTTATTGAGAAACTCCTACACTTGCCTATTTATTTCCGCATTCTCTTTTGTAGACATCCTATATGGTGCCTTGTTTGGAAAGCTTGGACTTGGAATCAAATCCATACAATGGCTAATGTTCCTGATTGGTGGAAATCCATCTGGTGATTCCATCAATACACCAACCGCTAAAAACTTAGGAACGATGGTAAAACATGCTTTCTCCCTTTTGAATTCTCTTAATAATTGCTTTTTTGAAACTATGCATACCTTTGTTTTATCTTCATTTTTCCCTTTTGTAATCTTTATTGGATTCAAGGTGCACTCCTTCCCATATTTATTGATTGTATATGTATTCTTTGAATCACCATCATGAATAGCCTTTCTATAAATTTTACATAGTTTTCCCAAGAGAACATAAAATGTGTGCATTAGCATTATGTCACACATGACTTCATCTTTGTATTTCCAATCTGAAAACTCACCATGATTTGTTCATTCACCAATAAGTGATGCTCCTTTTTCAACCATACAACTCTGTATGGGTTAGGATGCTTAATTATTTTTAATTTAATCTTGCTCACCATTTCTTCAGACACAATATTATCGGTGTCACCGTTGTCCATAATAACCTTGCAACACTTTCCATTCACCCTATACCTTGTTCAAAACAAAATTTGCCTTTGGATTGGCTTTGATTTATCTTTTTTAGGGTTCAATAACACCCTTCACAACATGAATGATTCTCCATCTTCAATATCTTCTCCTTTCTGAGTGGTGATTTCCTTTTCATTTTTTAGCTTGTGTTATATGCACTCCTGCCTTCTTTCCTTTATCTCCATCTTGTTGGATTTGTGGACATTCAAATTCTTGATGCCTCACTCCTCCACAATGAAAATATGTGTCACTAAAGCTCCTTCCTCTACCTCTTCCAGATGATCCTCTTCCATGAGATTAGTCACTTCTTTCTCTTAAAGAATCCCCTCTTATGGATTACTTTTGTGTGTGCTTGCATTTCATGTGCTTTATTCTTCTTGTTTTCCTTGGTAACTTCTTCAACTATTTGGTTGTTATCTTCCATGTGAAAATTTGCCTCTACCTTGGGAGTTATTCTATTGCTTCATATTGAGTTTCTCTTTCTCCTTCAAGACATATTGGTATTCCTCCTCGACAATATGTATGTTGGCCAAACTGATTTCATATTGAATTGGTATTCATAGTGCATTTAAATATCTCAAAACTTGCTCAACATCATCCTCAACATGACCAACTCTAATTTTGAATCAATAAAACCCTTCAATATATTATTCAACGCTACTCTCCTTTTGCTTCAAATTATGAACTTTCTTGAACAAGTTAATATGGTGATTGATTGGTAAAGTTTTAGTCACCATTTGATCCCATGACTTGATTTTATCCTTTCCTGTTCGTTGCCTATTTGTTTGCTAGTGATACCATCATAGGGATGAATTTTTAGTGCCCTTCCATGACACACTCCTTTATGATGCATATTATGGTTACTTATGGACTTGTTTTAGACTCATTATGTTGAGATACCTTGTGGTGACTTTTGATACACTATGTTTCTATGTTGGATGATATCATACTTAGGACTGTTGATGATGTTAGCTTTATGATTTATTTATTTATTTATGTTTACTTATTATCATGTGATGTGGCTTATATTTATTTATAAATATGTTTTTCATGTTCCAACCCTTACTTCATGTTCACATTAGTTATGATGTTGATATTATCGATGATGTTATTTCTTTTCTATGATGTCTTATTATTGTGGACATGAAAGGGATGATGTCACATCACTCATTTCTAAGCAAGATGTGATGTTGTGATTCTCTTTCACTTGTTTGTTACCTTATGTTTATATATATGTGGGTGAACTCACAATACTGGTTCCCACTTTTTGACCAACTTTGACACTTAGATGAATATTTTGAAAATAACCTCCACTTTCCAACACCTATAACTTTTAAACTGTTAAGGATTTGAAGATGATATAAACTAGTGATTTTTAGCATCTTGTTTGTAGATTCTAATATATTTTTTTCAAATTTATTTGAATAAAATTTTATTGATTTTTCCATCTCCCTCAAAAAGTAATTTTTTACAACAAATAACATTTTTTAAAAGTGATGTGTATCCCAAAACACTTTTTTTTTTCAATAAATGATAAAAACTTAATTCTTTTAAATTTTGGTTTGTAACATCTATACCTAGGGCATGTAGTTGGTTTGATAGTGATATGTTGAATATTTTTCATTTTATTAAGTTTTGAAATTTGACTAATTATAATTTAGATATAGATGTATGTTTGAACACATATCTTGTTCTATATATATCAAAATTCAATTTTCTTTTTTTTGTTAGAAAGAAAACATCAATACCTAGTGCATAGATATTTTTCAGAATTTTTTTGAGTTAGTTTACTATTTTTCCCAATGCATTGAACAAAGAAGTTCATGTTCGGTGAAAAACCTACATTCATAAGAAATAAAATAAAAATATATTAATCAAATTAAATAAATTAAAAGTTATACTATTTGGAAAGCTTATAATAAGGACTAAATACTAAAAAAAAAACTTTTAAATGAATTAATTTGACCCCCCAAAAGCTAATGTAAAATTGGTTTTTTATCAACATTTGATGGATGCAAAGGAGACTCCATTGCAAGTATGATTTAGAAGTAGAGAGGTTCTATCCAAGAAATTTTGATCTAAGAGCCTTTGATTTAACTCTCTTCAATTGATTACTTCAAATGGTACCTCTTAAAGCTTAAATCACTATATTTTATAAAAAAATGTAGGACTTCAGCAAAATCAGGACGTACCAAAAAGTCAGAACCAGCTTTGTGAGTTCAACCATGTTGTGTACAAATTGTAGCATCCTAAATTTTACTCCCTTACAATTTAGTCCACATTTTGGGCCCTCACCTTAGTGATAATCTCCCAATTCTTAATTAAGACTTGATTATGCTTACATCATGTAAATATGGCTTTGTTTTCACTTTATACACCACATGGCCCCCTTGTCCTGACCCTAAAATGGGGTAGGACTAGGGCATGGCACCTTGGTGCTCATTGGGACCATGGCACCATGTCTTGGTCTTGCCTATTTGGGCCCCATTTTGAACCCTTTTTTCTATTTCAAATTTGAGCAAGAAACATAGCCTCGTGTCAGCCTATGTTGGAAAATTAACATGTTTTTTGATGGGAAAGTATATAAGGAGGTTTTCCCCTCGCTTTTCAATATACAAACATGATGATAATTGGAGATCATAAGGTGCCCATTCAAGCAATATTTCATTCAAGTAGTGAAGTATTCATCATCAAGCATTTCTAGAGGTCTTCAAGGTTGCATTCTTTATTCATCAATTGTGGAGCAACATTACATCATTCATATGCAAGAATGTGTGTGTGATTAGGGTTTTGTCGTGTTCACGTCATTTCATACAACATATGTGATTACATTCAAGAAGAAAAACATTATTATCAGACATTGTAGAACTAAGGCATATCCTTCCATTATTTATTTCAATATTTGCAATATTTCAATCAAGGTTAGTTCTTAAAGTGGGGTTTGACTTAGGCAAGCCCCTATTCCCAACCATTTTCCCCTTCTTTCTATGTGCAGGAAATAGGTGCAGAGCTGTGATTTTTAGAATCGACATTATTTACAGTGACGAATCAATCCCCATTTGGTGTGCGAAAAGTTTGGAGGACCAGGGCGAATTTTGCCACACACCTGACATTTTAGGAGCTCTTTTTGGGATCGGGTTTGAATATGCTTACATTTATCAAATCCATGTGCATGTCTCAATCCGACAACTATAGCTCACTGTTTCTATATTTTCATCCTTCATTTTCAACACTTTACCCTAATTTCAACAATTCAACTTAGAAAAGAGGGCAAATTTAATTCATCCCTTGAATCCAATTAGTATTTTTCAGTCCTTATCTTTGTTGGTTTGTGACTAAATCTATTGGATTCAACCCTCTTTTGAATGTAGTGGTCCGTAAGTAAAAATATTAGTGGTTTTCATTCTTCTTGTGGTGGAAACCCTAACATTTTTCACCCATTACATTTTGGTGAACTCGACTCCTTACACCTTTAATTCTAATTTATGTTCTTAGATATGAGTGTTTATGCAATTTAAAATTTAAATTTACATTTACAAGTTCAATTTCCAATTAAATTTTAAAAAATTAGGGGTTAAATTTACCAAAACCCTAATTTTTAATTCTAAAATTGAGCTTGTGAAATGTTTAAATTGGATTAATTATTTCATAACTGATTTAGAAATATTTAAAAATTCAAATTCGAAATCATAGATCTCATTCTAATCAAATTATATAAATTTAGAGGTTTAATTCATAAAAACTTTAATTTATTTTTGATTAATTTGATTTGTGGACTGCTTCATTTCTCACATCAATTTTCAAATCTAATTTTAAAACATTCATTATGATATTTAATAGATCTAATTTATTTTCTATTTCACATATGATTACCTTGCTTTTCAATTATATTTATCAAAATCATGTGTTGGATAATGGCTTCTTCCATTTCACATTGCTTGTTCTCTTTCATAGCACTTTGGCATATTGTGTTATTAGAGTTTCAAAATTCCTTCCTTTCAATCAATTTTATCTCAAAGATTTCATTTATAGTCCATGTTGTTTTCTGGTGATATTTTTAGGAAAGTGCATTTCATATATAGATCACCTCAAAGCTTTTGTAGATCTCAATTCTAGAGATGCTAATGAAAAACGTAATACTTGTACCTCTCCTAGGGTATCTAATGTGAATTAAGAAAGAGCTAATGCTCCTATCAATTATCTCTCTAATGGAGAGAAAGAATTGAAGAGAAACATTTCCCCATCTTCTCCTCATACACATACCCTAGCGCAAGGGGGCAAGATCAAAACATTGGTGTTTCCATCTCTCTAGATCCTCCTTATTCTCCTAGAGCCTATCTTAATCATCAAAACATTTGTAGAGAAGACGATGTTATGCATTTCATTCATGATCGCTCTCCCCGCATAGCATTAAGTAAAGATGATGCCTTAGATGATAAGGATCTTATTTCCCAATCTACCAAAGAGGATATGCATGATGAAAGAAAGGAAAACCTTACTTCACAAGATACTCCTTCATCTACTAATCCTTTCATTCCTTCTAAACATCCTTGTGCTACAAACTTCAAATAAATTTATTATAATGTTTCTCCACCTTATCAATTAAAATATTCTTATAGGAGTGGCTTTAACATAATATCAAAACAAGGTTTTAGAGGACGAGGACTTGGAAATTTTGAACAAGGAATTAGAGTCCCTATAAACCCTCCTACACAAATTAATACAAAAGGCCTAGGAAAAGATAATAAATCTCCTATGGATGGCCTCCTTAGGATTCAATATTTCAAAGACCGTCTTGCAAGACAACAATCCATTCGTGTAGCTAAAAGTTCTTCAAAAAAAAAAAAATTCTTTTGTTTATTTCATCAAACTCATGATCATCATTTTCAGAATGCAATGAAAGAACTTATTGATAGTGGCAGTTAAAATCATTGATGACAATCCTTATTCTTCTAATAACAACCCTTGTCCTAAATGTCAAAAGAATAAGCCTACACCTATTGATGATCACGAACAAATAGCTACTAGAATCTTTTGGAAATTGAAGTATGACAAAAAAGTTGTTTTTCCTTTGTGAAGTTTAGCACTAAGCATAAAGAAGGTAGCGAATATTATCTTTTTCATCATGGTGGTTCTCATTCTCTTGGAAAGTGTAAAGCATTTAAGGAATTTGTTCAAGAACAATGTGATCTTTCTCCTATATGTCTTTCGACAAATCTTGCTCTCTTTCTTCGTGAAAAGGTAGCTCATCACTCCTCTCACCCTCATGTTTCTCCTCACCTTATGACACAAGTAGTTAACTTAATTGGGGGATCTTTGTCATTAGAGGTGGTGGTTTTTCAATTTCAAACATCTTGGGGTAGCAACATGATTCTCTTTACCTCTATCCTATCTCTTATCTTTGAAGTTTTACCATTTCCTTCATGGATTGCATTCTTCATATTTTGATGTCCTTTCTTTTAGAGGGTTATCCTTCATGTGAATGCATGTGTGTTCCTTGGTTAGGACTTATTCTTTTTTTGAAATGGAACGTCTCTTATGGATAATCTCTCCTTAGGGAATGTGTGATCCTTCGTTCTCATTTATCCTTGTCTTGTTGCTTGGGGGGAAAGGATAGTATGTTCCCTCTCTTTAAATTTATATCTAAAGTATTACTATTTCCCTTTAGCGGTTTCATTTTTCATGTGTTGATATCTTTTTTTGCATGGAACAGTATGTTTGTTATGACTAATCTCTCCTTAGGGGAATCTGTGATCTTTCTTTCTTTCTCTCTCTCTCTTTCTCTTTAAAGATTACCACTTCTTTAAAGTTGCATTTTACATATAATAATATTTTTTCTTACATTGGATATTTATTCATGTCAGTTTATTGTTCATTTTCTTATGTCTAATCTCTCCATAGAGGTTGTTTAATTCTTCTCATTGTCCTTACACTTGGGCAATAATGATTTCTCTCTCTCTTCTTTCTAAGGAGATCCACTTTTCCTTTGTGGGTAGTGTTTTATTATTATATGATGCCATTCCTTGTGTAAAGTTGTTGTTTTCTCAAGGATTCTCTCTTATGCAAGAGGTGTAAGTCCTTGGCTACAACCTCTTCTTCACCTGGCAATGTATATCTATTATAAACTTACCCCTCACATTGGGTGAAAAGTGTGTCATCCTTCATCAAGAATCTCTTTTCACCTAGCAATAGGATGAAGGTATGAATTCTTGTTCCCCTTCCTTTATTTTGGTAGAAGATGCTATATTTGTTCAAGAAAATCTTCTTGGAGGTAGATTTATTTTGAGCAAAGATATCTTCTCCACCAAGGATCTCCTTTACACTTGTTGCAAGATATATCTTTTTCAACTATCTTATCCTTGCTTGTAAGAGTATTTTGGCTTGGATTTATGAACATTGTTGTCTAAAGGATATCTTCTTGGTTTTCAAGGTTGGTATCCTTGTTTTTAGCTTCCTTAAGACATCAACATAAAGATATGTTGACATCTTAAGGGGGGGCACCCATATCGCTCCCTTTGTACCATATTGTACCATATCTTTGTATGTCTTAAACGGGGTATTCATCCTCAAAACCAAAGTAAATGAAATCTTAGAGCGAGATGCTTCACACCTGAAACCAAACACAATAGTGATATATGTCTTAAGCAGGGTTACACATCATCGAAACCAGAGTAAATAAACTCTTACACAGGATGTCCTCAAAACTAGTCATGTATATGTTTCAATCGGGGTTAAACATTCTCAGAACCAGAGGAAACTCTTACAACGAGATGTTCCCAAAGCCACACATTCACCCCTTGGCATTTACACATTCGCCACTTGGCATTTGCATTTACATTACATGTCTTAAATAGGTTGATGCATACTCTTATACGAGGTGCTATATACTTGAAACCAGACATCACTTGCACACATGCACGAGGATGAGTGGAAATATCTAAAAAAAGATAGACTATTCCTACTTTCCTCCCCAACATGGATCACCTAGAAAAACACATCTAAGGGAAAGGTATCCATGTCCTTTCTCATAATTCTTCTCATGGATCACTCAACATGTATCTGTGCTCTCTCTTTGCTTCTTCTCATGAACTCATAGCTTTTCTATTGATAGTTCATGGATGATGTGTGCTTTCCTCTTTTATGTGAACGCTTGTGTTAATGAGATTGCATTTTTTCAGGAACAATATTAGTGGTTGAGACATTTTGACATTGAGGTCTCTTCGGTTAGTTGAATTGAGGTCTTATTTTTGGTCTTTAGCTTTTGTGTTCATATTTTGTCTTTGTTTCTCTTTTTATTTTTGTCTTGTTTTTGTTTGCCCTTTCATATGTTTGAGTGATTTAAGATCCTAAGATTGGGGGCTTGGTTCCTCAAAATTAGAGATGTCTTATACTCCTTGTGATTTTGCCCTGTATTCCTCCTCTTCTTCATCTCTCTTTCTTTTACTTTACCATGAGTATTTGCATAAGATCATACTCCCTCTAAAGTGGGGGCTAAATGTAGCATCCTAAATTGTACTCCCTTACAATTTAGTCCACATTTTGGGCCCTCACCTTAGTGATCATCTCCCAATGGTTAATTAAGATCCAATTATTCTTACATCATGCAAATATAGACCTGTTTTCACTTTAAACACCACATGGCCCCCTTGTTCCAACCCTAAAATGGGGAGGACGCCCACCTATCGATAAACTCATGGATATTTAGGCTTTTAAGGACACTTTCACTTAGAGATAGGGCAAACATGTAAGAGATTATGTGAAATTTTAAATGAGTCTCATTCAGCTCTTGATTGGAAATGGAAGGAATTCTCTCACCTAATGAATCCTAAAGATTGAGCTAATCTTAATGATATACTAACAAGGAGAACCTTGTCATTAAAAAATGGTTTTGATACACTAATTTGGGTCAATTCAAAGACAGGTCAATATAACTCTATGGATGGTTTTTAGATGGTTTGTGGAGAGTCTCTTCTAGTCAAATATATCCTTTCGATTAAGTTATGTTGGGACAAACAATGCTTTCCCAAGGCGGGAATATTCCATTAGGTAGCTATCTAAGGATGAATTCTTACTGTTGAGCACTTTAGGAAGCTTGGATTCGAAGGACCTTCGAGATGTTTTTTATGCAAGATGGAGGAAGAGAGTTCATGTAATTTGCTCACTGTCCTCCCCTTTGCTCAATCTTTTTGGATATGGCTAATCAATAAGTTGGGTTGGTCTACTGGCCTTCCTTTAGACATCCTTCAATCATTCAAAAGTTGGCCAATTTTAATGAAAACTAGCTTGTTTGACAATTTGTCATTTTGTAGTCCTTCCCTTATTTTGTGGGAGCTATGGAAGGAGAGAAACCACAAAATATTGAAAGACAACATGATTTGTCAGTAGATATATTCTTGATCAATATCGAGGCATCGATTGTTGAAGTGGTCAATTGTAGAAATATCAAGTATATAAAGAAGGATTGTTATTTTTCTGAGTGGGATAACCAAATGCACAAAAAATTGTATGGTCTAAGGATTCCTTCCTTTTTTAGTAATGGGAGTAAGGAAAGTCGTGCAAGGAGAATAAATAGTGTCTAGACATTACCCAAAATGGGATGGCATAAGCTCAACTTTGATGCTACATCCCAAGGAGATCCTAGTGTGAGAAAGAGTGGGCTGCATTATTCATACATGGGAAGGTAAAGATGTTTCAGATAAAGTAGTTTTATTGGGGCATGATACTAAATTTTTTGCAGAGATACGTGCCCTTATTGAAGGGTTACTATTATGCAAGTCACTAGGCATTTCCAAAGTTCAAATGAATGGAGACTTGGCAATTGTAATCAATGCTCTTATAACTGGAAGCTAAAAATTATCTTGGATCATGCCCTAAAAATTATTGAATCCATTCAAGACTTCATATTTATCGTGAAGCCAACTCTCTAGCTAAAAAACTAGCTAATCGTGGTGCTGAGAGCGAATGTGTTGGCATCTTAGAGTTAGGTGGCACTCAGCTTCTCCCTGTCAACACCTTATCACGATGTCGAAAAGGGATTGACACTTCAATATCGGAGCTTTCCAACCTACCTTGCCACATGAGTGGTTTTGATGGGTCTGATGTCAACTCCTTTTCTTTGCTCTCTCACCATGGCAACTCTGAGTCATGATTTGACTTTCACATCAAATCCCTTTTATGACTTAAGAATGAACTCCTAATGGTACTTAGTGTTGAAGTTGTGAAATAAAATCTCACAGAACCTAGTGAACACCTGCATGCAAATAACCTGTCATGTACAAGAGATATTGAAACACAAACAAGGTGCTCTAAAAGCTTGAAGCAAAAAAATATATGCAATAATAACTAATGTGATTACAAAGGGATCAATCCTTATAAAAGGATATCAAAACCTAAAATTAAAAACCTTAAAAGTAGCAATTAATAATTAATAATGAATTAATTATTAATGTACCTAGATTTAGCTTCCTAAGTTTAGCTTAAGTGAAAATAAAGTAAAAGGTGACTTAATTATTAAATTAATATGATTTAATTAATTAAGTAAATAACCTTATTACTCCAACACCCCCCTTAAGATGAACTTAGGGAGAAGCTAAAAAAACTAAGGACTAGATACATGAAAGAAAAAAATGGGTCCCGACAACAAAGCCTAACGAGGTACCCAGGTACAATGAAATCTCTATAAAGTTGAGAAAAGGAGAAAACCCTATGGGAACAAAACTCATCTCCAAGAAGAGAAACACAAGTGAAGGACTAAGAAGCCCCCAAACAAGAATGTTCTAAAATATAGGAACAAAAGATGAGCATGAAGAAACATTGAAGCAAGAAGAAGTTGCAAACATTGTCGTAGAATGACTGCTATGATGTTGAAATAAGAACCTCCTCTGAAACAAAAGATGACTAGGATCAAGAAGACATGAATTTGCATGAGTTCCCTTAATGACACTACTCGAATCCGAATCAGATGACAAAAACAGACAAAAAATCTGGAACCTGAAGATACAAATGGAACAAGTACCAATAGTCTGAAGAAGTGATCAAGTGAAAAATAGAAGGTCACGTCCATAATTAGGAATGCAAGAGTGTCCATATGGTAAGTGGTCCATCTCAGTGAAATGCATGGGTAACTAGCCGCTACATCCGCCCAGTACATAGGAACAAATACTGATTACATAGCTCACTCCAATGCAAAACCAAGGAAGCATTAGCACCAATAGTAGAAACCCCCCCATAATGTTGACAAGGGAGAGGTATGACATGTTCACTGCATTTGAATGCCATAATGTAGTGCATGAAGAAGAACCAAGAACATTTGAACGTGCAAACATGAAAGTACAAGCAAATACAAAGGGTGTGCAAACCAAGGCACACATGCATGAGAAAGGGATGAAGATGAAACAAAGGCAAACATCAAACCCCCATAGAACTTTATATCATAGTGTGAATACAATAAGGCACAAAAATGATGTGCAAGATCCCATAATACATGTGCAATACAGAGGCACTTCATCTCAGTGCATTTACAAAATAATAAGTGCTTACAGTGAAAGCTCAGAATGTAAAAAACAGACAGAAGACTGGAAATACATGAAGAACAGCCAAAAAATGAGTCATCCAACGCAAACGAGAAGTTTCCATGAGCTCATATGTCCAAGTAATTCACCAAAGTGTGAAAACACAAAAAATTGAATAAAATGTACATAGAGTAAAATCTAGAAAAAGTGCATGGATGGTTGTGTAGAGCTCTAAACACAGTCCCAACATAGCTAGAATCATGAAAAACAGAGAAAATGGTGAAAACTTATGAGCTCAGGACTAAAAAAAACACCTCTAACTTCAAATGGTTGTAGAATGCACTAGTAGAAAATATACGTGATGAGACCCACATCATTGGAAAGTTGACAAAACCAACTTTCTGACGATATCTCGTTTGCCAAAAAACGATATCGTTGGCCCAAGTTATGGCCAAAAGAAAAAAAAACCCTCTTTTAGGGTAAAAAGAGGGTCAAATGGACCATGCACAATAGTTCGTACCATTGATGTCAACTGAATAGTCTGAGAATATTCCCCATGCCAGCAAAAAAATCCCTATGCCGAAAAAATAGCAGTACCCCCTTTCTCCCTTTTTAATAAAACACTTTGTAAATAAAGTTTGTTTTAATTTATTTTTTTCAATTTTTATAGAAAAAAAAAACTAGAAAGAAAAATTTTAAAAATACCAATTTTTTTTCTCGAAGTGCGTGCACAGTGGTCGTACAATTGTAGATGCAATTTTTTTTTGCCTCAGAGGTTAATTGTTTGGATTTTGATGATTTGATAGTCGATCTTAGGATTTTTGGTCGCTGCGGACAAAATGGTGAGGTCTTTTGGTCTCAAAATGCTTCAAATTTGCAGGTACCCTCTAGATTTGGAAACACAAAAACCTTCAAACCTTCACAAATCTGGTGTTGTGAAGTCAAAATTGACAAACTATAGGTCAATCTTGACTAATTCAAGCATTTTAGACACAATGGAGATGTCAAAAAGGACTAAAAAATGCACAAAAATTTTGCTTTCAAGACGGGATCCCTCAAAAGACGAACAAGAAGTGGCAGATCTGAAGCTCTGATAGCATGTTAAAGTTGTGAAATACAACCGCACAAAACCCAATGAACACTTGCATGCAAATAACCTACCACGTACAAGAGATACTGAAACACAAACAAGGTTCTCTATAAGCCTTAAGCAAAAAAGTATATGCAATAATCAATAATGTGATTACAAAGGGATCAATCCTTATAAACGAAGATCAAAACCTAAAAGTAAAAACCCTAAAAGTAGCAATTAATTATTAATAATGAATTAATTATTAATGTACCTAAATTTAGCTTCCGAAGTTTAGCTTAAGTGAAACTAAATTAAAAGGTGACTTAATTATTAAATCAATATGATTTAATTAATTAAGTACCTTATTACTCCAACACTTAGTTGAGGCGTGATTTGAATGAATGGCAACATGATGTAATTCACACCCTTAGGAAATCATGTAACCTGCAATTGGCTAGTTGCGGACCATATTTTCATAATTAAATTCCGAGGTGCTCCCATGATTAAAAGCTAGCATGAGACAACAACTAACTTTGTGGGATGTTTATGGCAAGTACTTCATATTTTGATATTAAGTTGGGCGGCTTGCATTTGAAGAAACAACAGTCACAAGATTTTCCAATTATAGGGTGTTGAGTAGTTTCTAAAAGGCTTTTTCAGTATGGAGTTTCTCCTTCACCTCACATCCAAGAAACATCAAATGTCTTTTCTGGGGGAAATTAAGCACAAGAGATGGATTGAAATTCTTATTTCAAAAGATAATTTGGTGAATCACTCTATCAAGAAGATTCTTGGGGAGGAATTTATTAGGTCTAATCACCGCTATTAGGTAAATAGTGATATCCCAATGACATTTGTATTAATCCTATTGGTCATGGATGAGTCAAAGGTCTCAACTTTGCAGTTATGTCATGGAGTCTTTCACAAGGAATTTTTTGGGTGACTTGAATCTTGTTGTTGGGAATGTGGATGACAATTTGATGGTCCCATATCTGGTGGATTATTGTGCTCATAGTGAGATGAGAGATACTGGAAAAAAGAGTGATCAAATAACTAAGAATCCAATTCTCATCGTGCAGGATATGGTGGCATTCAAAGCCAAAAAACCTAGTATCGTAAGAAATATTGATTTCTTGTAAAAATGGCTTGGGCAGAAGGCTCTTGAAGGTGGAGATTGGTGGAAGAACTACATGATAATAGAAGGGTATGAATCGATGTCGACAGAGGCTAGGGGTTCTTAAGGAATGATGGGTTTTGAGATGCTAGAGGAGACTCGTAGGCCTGCAAAGTGAATGAAGGTGGATGCTGGTCTCGACAAGGAGTTAGAAATGGAGTCCCTTATTTATGGGAAATGCCCACCTCCCCATGGTGAGTGTGTTTTTGTTGATCAAAGACTGTTGCCGAAGAGGAAGAAGAAGGTTCCCAAGACTGGTGTGGTTCTGTTTAGAGGTGATGTCTGAAATCTAGGGTTGTGTTATTTAGCTAGCATATGCATGGATTTTGCAATACTACCATGCCTATATAAGATGATAATATAGGGTTTTAATCTAGCATTTGTATGCATGGATTTTGATATATTACCATGTTGTTAATGTATAGAAGCTCCAAAATACTGGGGTTTACTGTCATAGGTCTTGAAGGGGTTAGCAATTTTTGAAACTTATCTTAGACCAGCTACAAAGGCAACATTTTGTAACTTTTATCCTAATTTAATAATATTTCCACTTTGGTTAATATTGATAAACAAAATATTATACTGGGCAAGTGCAAGGTAATGAGTCACAAATTCGTAGAAGTCTACGCGTTGGAAAACACACTCTTAAAAACGGGGGCCCGTTTTCAAAAAATGGGGGCCCGTTTATGCTTCGGGCACCCGAGTCGAAAGGTAATGGGGGCCCGAAGCAAAAATAAATGGGCCCCCATTTTGTTCTAAAATGGGGGCCCGCTTTTAAACAAAACAAAGGCTTGTTTTTAAAAAAACGGGCCCCCGTTTCTAAATCGTATTTTACCCCTTTTTTTCAGGTGAATTTTTTCATTTTCACCCTGGAAGTGAAGTGAGAACAGGAGATAAAAAACATGCCCCCGTGCTGTGGATTCCATTTCAAGCCTCCACCACTATCCCAAGTACACATTCAATAATCTATTTTCACATTTTGTAATTTTCTTGTATATTTTTCTTTTTTTTTTGTGTATAATTTAGATTTTTTGGGTATTATTTTAGTTTTTTTTTTAAAGTAGCCTATAAATAATTTTTTTTTCATTTGTAAATTCTTAATTTTGATCTGAACTATTCTTCAATAGTTAACCCTAAACCCTAATCAACAGATTTGCAAATCAAAACCAAACCTAGATAGTTAACAAAACAAAATATCAAATTTACAAGATACAAGATATCTCAGAAACATCAAAACAAAAACCAAATCGAAACAAAACCGAAACTAAATGGAAATCAAAATGAAAACCAAAACCAAATCAAAACAAAATCAAAATGAAAACCAAAACCAAATCAAAACAAAATCAAAATGAAAACCAAAACAAAACTGAAACTAAATGGAAATCAAAACCAAATCCAAACCAAACCAAACCAAACCAAATGAAATGGCACAATAGGACCATTAAGTGTTTCTAGGAATTATTTTTTTAGGTATTGGGCCTTTCAATAAATAAACAAAAAAATTTAACCACTTCTAGCAAGCCACCATTCCAATTCCTTAAATTGAACATATGTACCAAAATTGTTCTTAATCCTCATTAGGCAATACAAAAGTTACCACTATTAGTATAACCTTAAAATTAATTAACATTACTCTTCAAATTTTAGATATCAAAGTTTAGGCTTAGGTTTATGCCATGTCATGACATAAAGGTCCTATTATGTCATGTCATGGTATAAAAGGACCAATTATGGAGACATTATGCCATGTCATGGCATAATAGGACACATTATGCCATGATGGCATAATATGTCCTATTATGCCATGACATTGCATAATAGGTCCATAGTTGGTCCTATTATATCATGTCATGGCATAATAGGACCTATTATGCCATCATGGCATAATAGGTCCTATTATGCCATGACATTGCATAATAGTCCACCTATTATGCCATCATGGCATAATAGGTCCATAATAGGACCTATTAAGCCACAACATGACATGATTTTCTTGAATTGCCAACTGCATCATCTAATTCATCTCCAACACTGAAACTATGCTAATTCGACATGTTTACTTAGTATGATAGGACCAATTATGGACCTATTATGCCATGATAGCATAATATGTCCTATTATGCCATGGCATTGCATAATAGTCCACCTATTATGCCATCATGGCATAAAAGGTCCATAATAGGACCTATTAAGCCACAACATGACATGATTTTCTCGAATTGCCAACTTCATCATCTAATTCTGTTGGTATTTTGGATATGTTGATATGGTTTTGTCATTGATGTCAAAGGGGGAGAGATATTATGGAAAAACACATTATCTTTTGGGAGAGATTATTCCTAGGGGGAGAGACATTATGTATTTTGATTTCTGGTTAATAATCTCTTTAGGAGATTGTTGGTTTTTGGTTTTTGGCATTTCTGTTTTGGCACTTTGATGGTTTTTCCATCTTGTGTTTCCATCAATGCCAAAGGGGGAGATTGTTCATATTTTGGATATGTTGATATGGTTTTGTCATTGATGTCAACACTTATCAGCACTTGCAGATCTTTGGTTTTGTTCACCGGCAAGTCAGTGACTTATGCACAGTCACCGGTATTTGGTTCACCGATAGGTTATATTGTTCACCGACACTTGGAAAGACTTGGAGACTACCTGGTTATGTCGAAGATGTGATTTGATCACTTGGTTTTGGCGATTTGGTTAGTGATCTAATTGGGTTTGCATATTTTCTATTACTGGCAAATAGGTCCGTGTTATGCACTGGCAAGCATATCTATTCCAGATCAGCACGACATGTTATGGAGATGATTTGTTATTATTGTAAATGCATTGAGCCTACATGATGCATTGCATATTGATTTATTTGTAATTGATTTTATTGTAATATTCTTTGTAAGCCGACCTACACATTTGGTCTTAGCTTTCGGTATATATGTAAGATCTCATTTGTGAGATTGATATGGAAATGCAAGTAAGTGCAAATAAGGTATATGCAAAAATAAGAAGATCTATACACACAAACATCATTTGAAGATTGAAGGAAGGTTTGAAGAAGGAATATCAAAGCTTAACCGGTACTGAATCCAACATATGAAGATGCTATTTTGAGCAGTACATTATCTTTGGATTTAACCATCCAATTGTAGTTAGTGTGACTCCCATTTTGTGATTGAGCAGTGAGCTATAGGTAGCTGGCCTTTCTTCATGTGCAGACTCCATATTGTACACACATACTATTTGCAGTAGTATCATTTGATTGTGGGTAAGGCTTCCCACTGTGGTTTTTCCCCTTACAGGGTTTCCACATACAAATATATGTGTTATGTGTTGTGGATGTTATTGTCTTTCTATTTTATGCATTAATCTTTACCGGTACTGTAATTAACTGATAAAACTATCTACCGGCATAAAGTTTGGTTTACCAGCATTAAGCATTAAGTTTTGGTTAAGTTAATTTTGGTTTGAATTTATTGGACAACTAATTCACACCCCCCCCCCCCCCCTCTCAATTGTCTCCAGGACCTAACAAATTCATCTCCAACACTGAAACTATGCTAATTCGACATGTTTACGTAGTATGATAGGACCAATTATGAACCTATTATGCCATGATGGCATAATATGTCCTATTATGCCATGGCATTGCATAATAGGTCCATAGTTGGTCCTATTATATCATGTTCATTCATAATTTATCTTTCATATTGTTCACTTTTCACATCTACTTTATCTTTTGGTAGCTATTTATCTCCTTTATGTCTTATCCCCCACTTTGGGAACATATATGTTTAATTTAATCTTTTATGTTTATCTCCCACTTAGAGATTAATTTAATCTTCTATTACCCCACTTGTAGGGCATGTTTAATATTTTCTCACTTGATTTCCTTTCATGATTCCTACTTTTACTTCATATGTTTTATCTCCTATTTTTACATTATCTAATATTTATTAATAACTACTAATTTCCCACAATGATTTATGTCTTATACTTTAATCTTCATTCTATCTTATGATCTTAAAGACTATTTGCTTCACATATGTTCATATAGTGTTTTTTTTAATCTTATTAAAGCATTATCTTATGTTTGTATATTGGTTAATCTATCTTCTTAAAGTATTATCTTATGTTCATACATTGGGAAATTTATCACTTTAGATCATTTGTGTATATCCTTCCATTTATATATAGTTATATCTAGGTACACTAATAATTAGGTCTATATGATCTCTTCCTCTTATGTCTAGTTACTAAAAACATGTTATTTATTAATTTTCATCAATGACTTATCATCATTATTTTATTTTTTTTCAACAAGAGCATGCTATTTACAATCCTTCATTGTCATGCCTATTATTTTAGAGAATATAATAGATTATCACTATTTGATCACACATTTTTGCATTTTAGTATCATATGATTGTGCCTCACATGATGATCTTGTATTGCTATTATTGTGCATGATCTTATGATCATATCTTGGTTTATAGAGCATAATGATCTTACATTTCAATATCTTATTTTAAGCACTTATCATCAATCCTTATATATTCTTACACTACTTGGAGGATCATCTTATTTCCCACTTCTTTATTCATCTTACATTGGCATATCTTATGAGCAATCCTACTTATATCAATATTATATTATTATATCACATAGCTTGATCCTACATTAGAGGCATCGTGGTACTCCACTATCATGCATATTAAATATTTTAAATTACATATGATACTTATCATATTATCATAATTTGTATATTTGAATATTTGCACCATTGTTGAGCTTCAAATCATTGATCACTTTTGATCCTAACTATACTTTTCTATCCCATCCTTCATATTGATCCTATCACACTTCATTTGAAAGTATTGAGTCTTTTGCTAATGAACCTACTTGTCCTACTAACCCTACAAGCAATATTTGATCATACTCATTGATCTCAAGTTGGACCATTTGTTTTAATTTCATGGTCACTTTTGCCTATATGATGTGCACTACATCACCATTATTTTGACCATATGCTGATCTTATTTAACTTTTTTTACATGTTCATGTATGAAATATTTTATATTGATTTTAATAGTTTATGCATTTTACAAGAAATCAATGCATTAAATTGAATATATAATAGATTTATGAAGTTTCATTGAAAGTTTTAATTAAGTTTTGTGTGCAAATTTTATATTTAAAGATTCAATAGTATGTACATGTATATTTTTTAAGTTCAATATTATATTATATTTTATGTGTATCTCATTCAATAACATAGAAATGTTACTATTTATAAATGTTTTTTTAAACTAAAATAGATTCTTCTTTGACATAGAGTTGTATATAATTCATGTATATCTTTATATATGTAGGAGCTCTTTGTTATCATGGATGTCTTTGACATAGATGAATTATTAGGTGAAAATGCCCCACCACAACCCCCACCTCCACCTCCACCTCCACCTCCACCTCCACCTCCACCTCCATCTCCACCACCACCACCACCACCACCACCCCCTAGATTGGATGAAATTCGTTTAAGAGAATGAATTAATGAAAACCTACAAGTGATTGAACAAAATAGTACTGCTATCCAAAATGAGCCAATCATGCCACCCCATCTTCTAGAGTTTGCAAAATCAATGCAAACTGTTGTCGAGTCAGTTAGATCTGTTGATTGTCAATTAGATCAATTTTATAGATGACGACAAGAGTTGAATGATTTTTATGCCGATGGTTTAACTTATAGGCAAATCACTGATCTCAAAATAACCAAAGCTCATTTATGTCCATATTTTACTAACCCAAAAACAAGAGAACCAACACAACCTAACCAGAAAAGAATTTCAATTAGGTGGAAAAACTACATTTGGTGTTGATACTACACAAGATACTGCTAGAGGAGATACTGCTAGAGGATCTGATGAGCAACCTTATGTATGATATTTTATTATATGATTATTTTAAAATAAAATCATAAATGTTCATTTTTATTTAATAGAAAAATAAACATGTGTATGTGCTCATGTTCATTATATCGTGTTTCTTATCTTGTATACAGGATGGCACAACTATCGAGCATATAGTACATGTAAAACAAGTTACTGGAGTTGATGTGCACACACATATGGTAAGTTTGTAACTTAATTTATGAATTCCAGCTGTATTTGATAAATGATTCTTTTAATAGTTAATTTCAAGTATTTTAATATCATTTTTTCCTTGTACAACATGAGATGGGTGGATCTGGTCCATGTCCAGGGGAGAAGAGACCACGAGATGTTATTGATGATAGCACTTAGATTTTACTATTTATTTGGCTCTGATATGATGTACATGTACTATTTTATATGATATGTACTTTTTTATGAACTTTACACATTTGTTTACACGTGTAATTATTTTTTAACATTGTATATATTGTCTTGGACGTGCACATACTTTATATATATGGATAGTTGCATAATAGGATTAGATCATATATATTTTGTGCATACTTTATATATTTTGTGCACATTAGATATTATGTGGAGTTCATCATGTTACCATCCAGATATATATATGGATTAGATATTATGTGGATTATATGGACTTGAAATTTTATTTATGGAAGTTGTGCTTAGATAACTTTATATGGATTATGTGGACTTGAAATTTATTTTTGGAATTTTATTTAAATAACTTGTGATTAGATAAACTAAAGGTGTACATAATGAACTAACAATGATGATAAGATATACATAGAAATGACTTTTCAATGGAGGGAACAGGAACAACATTTGCAGTGGAAAATGTGAAATCAAGAAATGGAGGGAACAATGATGCTGGATCCTCTGGTTCTGAATCCACTGTAGCTCAAGGACAAGCATCTGATGATGAGGATGGAAGGTAGGATGGGGACCCACGAATACGGGACCCTCCTCCCGATCCCGAAAACTTAAAAGATTCTCAAGATTCAAGCCCCGAGGCGGTGAAGATTGACTCATAAAATATCAAGGAGGGGTGAATACCTAAACCCTGGAATAGTCTCTTTGCAAGACAAGCATCTAGTAAACCAACTGGTAAATCATCTTTCCCCTTTGTGAAGGATATATCAGATAATAGAATAGGTAAACTTGCGATTGAGATTCCTGATTTAGTTATTGATCATAGCATCTCTTTAATGTCTTTTTCTTTGGTGGGGAAATTTGTTGGACCTCGGCCTAATATTGAGGATGTTAGGTCCTTTGTTAAGAGAAAATGGAGAATGAAAGGACAAGTTGATGTCTCTGCCTTGCCTAGAGGTTTTTTTGTTTTCTCTTTCTCATGCGGGGAAGATATGGAAGTTGCTTTAAGTGGTGGCCCCTAGATGTTTGGTAAATCCTCTCTTTTTGTTAGAAAATGGTCCCCTAACATGGAACTCAATGATTCTTTCTTTGAATCTGCTCCAGTGTGGGTTAGGTTGCCTGGGCTGCCGTTGGAATACTGGGTGGAGGATGTTTTCTCAAGAATCGCTAACTCCTTTGGGGAGCTTGTTGTGATAGACCCAATGACAGCAGCTCGCGAGAGATTGGTGTATGCATGTATCTGTGTCAACATATCATAGAATATGGACCTCCCAAGTACTATTGACATAAACTCCAAACTTGGGTTATGGGAACAATCCATAGAATTCGAATCTCTCCCATTTGTTTGCTTCTCTTGCAAAAAAGTAGGTCATTGGGCTAAGGCTTGCCCCAACAACCCTAAAAAACCTGTGATGAAAGAAAAAAATATTCACAAACCGGTATGGAAAGAAAAAAATAATAACAAAGACTGCAACAAGTTAGAAGAAAAAAGTGGAAACTTGGTGAATATACCACAACACCTGGAAGCAAATAGTACTGACCCTCCTAAGAACCCCCCCTTGAAGGAGAATAAAAAGAATGAAACCAGGGAGTTTGAGATCAAAACAGGCAATACCTTTGAGGCTCTACAGTCATAGGCGAAGGAGAATGAAATCAGTGAAGAGACACTTGAAGATGGTGAGATTGAGAATATCACTGATTCTCATCCTGAGGATTTTCATGAACCTATATCAAAAAAAGATGAACACTGTTTAGATGATGAGTTTCAAGAACATGAAATAAAACTAGGAAGGAGTAACAAGTTTGGGTTGCCACAAGCAAACTTAAATGCCTTATTCCAGAATATAGAAGTTGATATGACCACTTCATCCCAGAAAAGAGAAGACCTATGGAGAAACATGCAAGATGAGTCTAGAGCAGAACAACAAGAAGAAAACACAACAGGAAATGGAAAGAAAATTAAAACCAAGAAGGTAGGAGGCCTTAATGGAGTAAAAACCAAAACCAGATCCAAGGTGGATTTTGGAACTTCAAGATCCCCACCGGGATGCAAAACTATGAAATGGCATAGGGACCAGGAGAGTAACATAGCTGATGGAAGGCAGTGAACTATCAAGGAATCCTACCCTCAGGCTTCCAAATGAAGGTAATATCTTGGAACATCAGAGGCCTAAATGGTCTCAATAAACAGGATATATTAAGGAACCTCATTCGAGATCAAAATCTAGATATTATCCTGGTTCAGGAAACCAAAATGAGTAAAGAGAAAGTGGAGAAATTAAAGTTTCTCAAAAATGGAGGGGCTTGTGGCAGTAGCTTGAATGGAGCCTCTAGAGGGGTTCCTATATTCTGGAATAAAAGAACAACCTCTGGAGATATGATTGATGTTGATGGCAATATTTTATCCCTAAAAGCTAAAAGCATCTTTGATGGTAAGGAATTTGTTATCACTAATATCTATGTCCCTAACTCCAAATCTGCTAGAAGCAAATTCTGGAATAAAATTCAGCATAAAAGAAATTCCTTCCCTTTGAATAGCTGGGTTGTGATGGGAGATTTTAATAATCCTCTGCAAGACATTGAAAAATTTGGAGGTAGTCAAGCTCAACCAGACAGCAGATCTGACCTGATGGACTTTATTAATGACAATGCTCTCATTGATATGGATCTCAATGGGGCTTCCTACACTTGGTCTAACCGAAGGGATGGTGAAGATCTCATCCAGGTAAGACTTGATAGATCCCTTCTTTCTAATGATTGGATTCTTTCTCATAGATGCTCCCTTTCTATTTTTAATAGAATTGGGTCAGACCATTATTCCATCTCTTTTGTTGCTGAGAATTTTAAGAATAATCAGAGATTCCCTTTTTGGTTCAAAAAGATGTGGACCTCCCACCCTAATATTGAAAAATCTATTGCTAACTAGTGGAATCTTGATATTAATGGAACTGCCATGTATAAAGTTGCCAAAAAACTTAAAAACATCAAAACCAACATTAAGACTTGGAACAAGAAGGTCTTTGGTGATATCTTTAATTCAAAGAAAAAATTAAAGGAGGAACTGGACCAGATACAAAACTCAATTCAGAAAGAAGGCTACAAAAAGTATTCCAAAGCCATGGAAGATGATGTTCTAGTCAAAATCCACAACATTATTTCTAGGGAAGAAATCTATTGGAGGCAGAGATCTAGGGCTATATGGTTGAAGGCAGGGGATAGAAACACTAAATTTTTCCACATGACTTCTCTAAAACACAAGGCAGCGAATAGAATCACAAGACTGATTGTTGAAAACAACACTCTGCTTAATAAGGATGAAATCAGGGATGAAGTTGTCAGATTCTTCAAGCAGCTCCTTTCTAGTAACAAGGACATTGATCAGACCCACCAACTCAATCTGGTTAATATTATTCCTAAGGTCATTAACCCTATTCAGAATAAGGCCCTTACTACTATCCCATCTACTGGAGAAATCAAAAAAGTTGTCTTTTCGTTTCAAGGGGATAAAGCTCTGGGTCCTGACGGTTTCCCTATGTTATTCTTCCAAGATTTCTGGCATATTGTGGGGGAAGACACAGTTAATGCAGTCAAAGAATTCTTTGGATCTAGAAGAATCCTTAAGGAACTTGACTCCACTTTTATAGCCTTAATCCCCAAAGTTGCTGGGGCAGACTCTATGGGAAACTTTAGGCCAATTAGCCTATGCAACTCTTTCTACAAAATCATATCCAAAGTTATGACCACTAGAATTTTGGCGGTGCTTCCCTTCATCATCTCTGAGGAACATAAAGGTTTTGTTCCTGTTAGGCAGATCCTAGACTCAATTATTCTTGTTCATGAGAACATTCATTCCCTTAGTGCTACTAAAAAAGAAGGTTTCTTGATAAAGTTGGATTTGGCGAAGGCTTATGATAGAGTTGAGTGGGATGTTCTCTTCAAAATCATGGGGGCTTTTGGTTTTGATGATAAGGTAACCAAAATTATCAGAGAATTGATCACTACTCCTATGTTCTCTATACTAATGAATGGATCTCCTACAAACTTTTTTAAAACTTCAAGAGGGCTCAGACAAGGAGATCCCATATCTCCTATCCTTTTTACCATATTGGCTGAAAGTATGAGCAAATTGATTCATAATTTGAAACAAAGCAAAACTATCAAAGGTCTTCAACCTTCCTCCACTAATGTTTTTTGCACTCATCAACAGTTTGTTGATGACACTATCCTCATGGGATATTCTTCGGTCAAGGAGGCTGATGCCTTCAAAACTGCTCTTAACTCCTATGCTTTGGCTACTGGTCAGCAAGTCAACTGGGACAAATCAGCTATGTACTTCCTCAATACTCCGGTCATAAGACAACAAAAAATTGCTAAAATTATTGGGTGCAAAGTGGAAATGCTCCCTTCCACCTATATGGGCCTTCCCTTGGGGTTAGCTCCCCCAAATTCCTTCTAGAATAAGCTTATTGATAAAATTAATAAAATACTTACTAGATGGAAAGGCTCAATGTTATCTCAGGCTGGGAAACTGCATCTCCTTCAAGCTACTCTTCAAAATCTCCCTGTTTATGCACTCAGCTTGTTTGGTATCCCGGTTAAATTTGCTGAAGCTATGGAAAGAATCTAAAAGAGATTTTTATGGTCAGGAGTGGAAGAAAAAAAAGAATACCCTTGGTTGCCTGGGACAAAGTGTGTAGACCAAAGAACAAAGGGAGGTTGGGGATTAAAGCTCTAAAAACCTTTAACAAAGCTCTTCTTGCTAAACAATTATGGAGAGCCTATGATACTAAGAAAGATTGGAATCAAATTTGGTTTGACAAATACATTCAGAATCATCTATCCAAGGGGTCCTTAACTCTGAAGATATCCTTGTTGGATCCTTCATTTGGAATAGCATTACCAAATCCATAAAAGTGGCAAAAGATGGGGCTAGATGGGTCCTTGGAAAAGGCGATAGAATAAGGTTTTGGGAAGACCCCTGGATGAAGAATGAAGCTCTTTATGATCCAAACAATAGTCAAATTATTGAGGAGTGTAAAAGGAGGTTTGGGCTCATGGTATGTGACTACTGGAAGGAGGACAAGTGGGTTAGGCTTGATGACATCCATCCTAGATTTTCCTCTCTCCAGAAGGAGTTGTTGTCCTTTTCCCCTAACAAAGGCTATGATGATGCTTTCCTCTGGAAAAGTGATCCTAAAGGTGAATTTACGGTTGCCTCCGCCTATAAAAACACTATTTCTCAAACCAGCAATCCCATTTGGAGTAAAGTTTGGAACAACATTCTGATCCCTAAAGTCAACATTTTCTTTTGGCTTGCTTCTTGTAATAGCACCCTTACTCTTGACAATTTAATCTGAAGAGGTTTCAAATTCCCTAATAGATGTGAGCTATGCCAGAAGGAGGGGGAATCAATTGATTGTCTCTTTTTTCACTGCTCCTTTACCTGGGATATTTGGTGCAAAATGTGGGAAAAATGGAAAGTTAATTGGGTCATGAACAAGAGCATCAAGGATATTATCTGGCAATGGAATTTTCCAACCAAATGCCAAATCATCAAGAACCTTTGGTCTTTGACCCTCCCCATGATCTGCTGGGGCATTGGGAAAGAAATAAATAATAGGATATTTAGGGAAGCTAAATGTAATACTCAGGTGGTCTTTGAAAAAATATGCAGGGCTATAAAGGAGAACATTAACATTCCTCACAAGAATAATCAACAATGGTCTATTACTGATATGAATGACATGGAAAGAGACATCCTTACCAAATGGAACCTAATGCATAAGGTCTACAGATCGAAAAATAAGAATAAGAGAGATAACATTGTATGGGGGTTTCCTGAATATGACTGGATAAAGGTTAATTTTGATGGGGCTCCTAAAGGGAACCCTAGAAAGGCTAGTGGAGGAGGAGTTATTAGAAATGCTCAAGGAATTTGCATTGTTTCTTTTGCTTCTCCTTTTGGGATCCAAAATAGCCATGTGGCTGAAGCTCTGGCAATGCTAAAGAGCCTCCAGCTAGCTCAGGAATTCAAATTCAAAAAATTTTGGCTCGAAGGGGACTCTTCAAACATCATACAAGCCCTCAAAGGTACAAGTTCTGTTTACTGGAATATTACCAATTTAATTAAAAATGCTAAAGATATTCTAAATAACTATGTTAGCATTAGTATAACTCATACCTTTAGAGAGGGCAATAAGGTTGCGGATATCCTAGCCAATGAAGGGGTCAATTTGGAGAAGGATGTCAAATACATTGAAGAAACTCACATCAAATGGGAGGTTAAAGAGCAATTATACTTTGATCGCATCAATGGGTCAAGTTAATCTCATGATTAATTTCTGGGGAACAAGTTCCAAAGATAGATTTTGGGGGTGGATTAACTGTCAAATTATGAGTGTTTTTCGGCATCATATCCAAGATCATATGTGTGCGAAAGATTATAGTAATAATAGCTGAGTTTGTGCGGCCATATGCAGCAATTTCAAAACTACGAAAGAGTCCTTACACGGGAATTCCAGAAATAACAAGTTTTCAAAGTTTTATCTGCGGATTGAGAACTACAGCAGTGGGTATCCTTACTTGGAGCTTAGAATGGGCGGTAACCTAAACAAGAACGAGCCTCCACGATGTGAGAATTAGAAGAGTGAAAGAAAGGTCTAGAGAAGGCTCCACAGACACAGCTTCACTGACTATATGGAAAAGCTTCACGGAAGCAGAAATTCTGTGTCTTACGGTTTTGCTAAAAGTTGGAGTAACAACAAAGCCACCCTGTTTGGGGAGATTTGGCAAATTGATGAAAACTTGATTGCAGAGGTCACGGGGCTCAAGACGGAGGGGACTAAATTCTACAAGGATCGGAAGTATGCAGCTGAAGCTTTAAAAAATTTCCCAAAGTTGGAGGATGAGAAGGGCAAGCTTACAAAGAAGGACAACATCTCCTACTACACTCCCCAGCAGGTAAAGCCTTTCTGGCAAAAAGTTCTTAGGGCTTTAATGGAATATTTGACTGTGGATGGCAGATTTACAAAAATTTATAACTATCATTTCGCTATCCTGAACCATTTCCATCGTGGGGCTAAAATATCCCTGCCCTTCTATTTAGCATCCTCTCTAAACGAGAGCCTTGTAGACTATGCTAAAAATCCTAAGTCTTACCCTTTAGCCCACTAGGGGCTCATTTTGCTAATATATGAGCATCTTAAGGATAAGGCTAGGGAAACCAAGGATGATCCTTTGATCATTAACACTCATATATCTGAGAGTGGTAAAGAATCTGACTCGAATGGGGATCAGCCCAACACCCCTACCCATAAAAAAAGGAAAGTTGAAACAGAGCATGAGGAAAAGGAGGTGCATTGTGATGAAGAAGAGGAAAAGGATAAGGACACTGATACTGAAATGGAGCTAAATAAGGACGAGAACTATGGTGAAGGGGAGGAAGGGGGTAATTCTGAAAACCCTCACTCTAACCCTAAGGGTTCGGAAAGAGAGAATGAGGCTCTGAATCCTAAGGAGTATGACAACCCTAACTCTGAGGAGACTGAACAGGGCAAGGACTCTGCGAACACCATCTTGGACACCGCCTGCAACTGCACTCTTGAATTCTTCAATTTCCAGAAATGGGTTGTCGAAAACATCACCAGTATGCAGGGTAAGCAAAGGGAGCTGGAAGATAAGATTAATAAGCTGATCAAGATGTCTGACTCTAGGAAACAGAATGAGGATATGGAAAACAATGAAGCGGAGGAGGAAATGGAGATGGAGGACTGGTTGGAGAAAGATCTGATCAAAGGGGACCTGAAACATTTGGAGGATGTTATTAGAACTATGAAAGAGCAGGTGGAGGAGGACAAAGACAACATCAACACTTGGAATTCTCGTAATGAGAAGGCTTTGAAAAGCCTTATGAACCATAGCCTCCAGGTCCTTAAAGTTTCTTCCCAGAATATGAACGCGCTGGTGGATCATTTGGAAAAGAAAAATCAGGATAAGAACCTGGTAATTATAGAAGATGCTCCAACTTCTAGCCCCACCCACCAGAACCCTAGGCACAGAACTAGGCATACCACTATTGAGAAGGACACCAAAATGAAAGAGAGTCAGATTAGACAGGAAAACAATGACCTGAGGGAAGCGGCCAAGGCAATGATGCTCTTGGTACAGAATGCTGAGGAAACTATGAAGAGTTTTTAATTATCTTGTAATGCTGGGCTTGGGGTCAATTTCTTGCTGGCCTCTTGCTGTCCTTTTCTCTGCTGCTGGTTTTTTTGCTGGTCTTTTGCAGCTATCTTGTTTTGTTTCCTTCTTGAATATCTTTTGAATGTAATCGAGTTTCGGGTCCCTTAAAACCTGTTTTTACTTAATCAAAAACAATGATGATAAGACCAAAGTATCAAAACATATCTTATAATAATAACATATTCTAAATTAAAAAGTATTAATCATCATAGATAAGAAAAATATATAATCAATTATATAATTATCGTTACAATAATAATGATGATAAGAGAAAAGTATCAAAACAAATATATTGAATAGAACTTGATTAAAACATAATGATCTCATTCATAAATTTGACCAATAGTCTCTCATTTATGTATATTACACAAAGTGTAATCAAGAAGACCTATCTAAAATAAAATAAATAGTCTATTTAAATTATAATAATAAGGATTTATATCTCTCAAAATACAACATAAAGTATGCACAAACAATAGTAGTCATTGAGGCCAAGTCTACTCTGAGAGACCTGGAAAAAAATACATATGATTAGTTTTTATAATGAGGATGCATTGAATTTAAAATACAACATAAAGCATACACCATGACTCTTCAAAGGGATTTTCCTTAAAGGTACAAAACTTTAACTTACTTGTAATTATTCAAAATGAAACATAAAGTATGCACAAATAACTTGGTTTTCATTGATGCCTTCTACTTGTGGTAGACCTGAAACAAAATTACTAGATTAGATTTTATAATTATGATACATGATTTAAAATGCTATATAAAATATACATCACGACTTTTAAAAAGGAGGTGGATTAAGGGTTCAAATTATAACTTACTTGATATTCATTCTGTTATATCATTTGCATCCTCTCTCTTTTGCAAAGCATCTATAATTACAGTCTCGTGCTCTTCCATAGAGAGAGTCCATAATTGTTTATTAGCAGGCCTGCTACGATATCTATCCAATTTTATATTAGTTGCCACTACCAAATGCGAGTAATGTATAATCTTCTTCTCCAATTCATAATCTTCAAAAGCAGGCAATCCATTCTTTCTTGTTAGATATTTGCGTAGCCAAGTACCAACAACAACCACAGATCCTATTGGATAGTCATAACCATCATCATCTACTCGAGGAGTGGTTAGCATATGTTTTGGATATACACATCGAGCCAACCAATACTCTGTCCCCTCTTCATTGTCATCTGGTGCAACAATAACATAGACATGTCTTGTGCACAAAACAATTTTATTTTAATATTTAATGAGAAATAAAAACAAAAATATATACTGTAAGATTTCATATATATGTACTATTTAATAAATCAAAACAAATTTCAAAAACAATTTTACCTTGTTGTATAAGATCTGAAATGAAATCATAGTCATTTGATGCAAACATCTGATCCATATCTTCATCAATTCTTTCATGCAGATCATTTGCATCTATGGGTGTCAATGATCTTTGTTGCCATTCTTTATTCTCACAAAATTCCCAATCTCCGGAAACACAAAACTGACAAAAGCAAGCAAGATGCCTTGTGAATATAGTCCATGTGTTTGAATTAGAAGTCTTAAATGAATGCCATTTAGCTGATCCAATGATGGTATTACAATCATGCCGAATAGGAATACTATCTTCCTCTACCAACTAGAAGAAACGTCGAATTGCAGAGTTCTCAGTTGATCCTTTTGACAACTTTGAATTGCACCAATCTACAACCGCACGAGCATCTCTGAATTTCACTGCATCCTCGAATTTAATTTGTTCTCTAGCAAGAGCTCTTTTTACACAGGCACCAGCTCCATCGTGTTCCCCCTTACCATGTCCCGCTTCAAAAAAACTCCATAAATGTTGGACATTGGTTATCTTGTGAACTTTGCATAGCCAATAAAACATTCTTGCATTTTTTAATTGTTCAGTGCAGTTATCTGACCATATCATATGTTGTTTCATGTCAATTTCTCCTTCCTTAAGATTATCATGAAATACCTCGAAGCAATGCTGAACAAACCCTGACGAGTGTAATCGATTATCACTAACATAGAAATGATACTCCCTCAAAATTTTTTTGTTATATTCTATACTATCATGGTCATGTCTATATATAATGTGCACAAATATGGCCACTTGCATTGAGTTGTAGTATTGTGATTGAGTTTCCTCTTGTGGTTTTAGAGTATAATTTTCTGCAAAATCCACAACTAAAACTATTATTCCAACTGGAAATGTGTTCTTGCATATGCGAAACTATCCATCAAGCCATTGGGCATGTTGGGAATGTTTCATATATTTTGGAACAATATGACTTTTAAACTCACTGATAAATGCATTCACACTATTTTGTTCTGTAATCAATTCTAAACATTTCCACATCTTTCCATCCTTCAAAGGTTATTCTATATTTTTAAATCTCCTAACATCAACCATTTTTTGTCCAAACTCAGATGAAACATGTTCATGCACACATTCACCTATCAAAGAATAGTTCCCACATAAATTGCAAAGGCCATAAATGCATGAACTGGAAAGAAATAATTGTTCATTAGGTGGTTTACAGAGTAAACTTGCAATAAAATCTTTTATAGTTTCAAGTGGAACATAAACACCACAATCCCGCACAAGATCATTACCATGCAACATACATCATATATATAAAAAAATATCATAATAGTAACGAAACTAAACATGAGTTTTACAACAACAAGATATTTTTTGTTTATTGATTTTAACATACCAAGGTTTGCATTTTTCAAATGATCTTTGACTAATTCGTAAATTCATTAACACACATTCATCACTAAATTTTTTAAAGAATTCAGTTTGAGTCATGTCAAGAAGATGTTTTGGATGAGGATCATGAATTTTTGATCCCACCCTTAACTTTAAAACATCTCTAGCATTTGATGAAACTCTAGTGTTATCATGCCAAAATTTTGCAATTAATTGTTTAGCTTCATCATTTAATTTCATGTCCGACCTTTGAAGTCTACCACTAAAACTCCAACAATGGTTTAGTGGATCAATTTCAATTGTGTATCTTCTTTTGGCCTCTCTTGACAAGGTTCTACGATGTAAGTTCAAATAGCCACTTATATCACTTAACATTCTTTTACTAACAGTTGTTTTGTCAACTATAGCAGTTGTTATAACTCTACGTGTTGCATTCTTATCTTTAGATCGACTTTTTTTCTGATAGAATCAATGGCACTGGCAACAGTAGATACAACTTGCTTATATGATTCATGTTTTCTTTTTGGTTTTGCATAAATACCTATTTCTTCATGACTTTACGCATTTTTAACATTTTTATTAATTGTAGCATTAATTGACATTGGAATCCTAATTTTTTATTATAGAAAAATTATTTATATAATCTGTTCGCATGTGTTCTAATTTGTCTCCAAGAAACTAACCCATTAAGATTATCTAGCACATTGCTATCAATAGGAAACAAATTACATTCATTTTCTTTTAGAGAGGGTGGTGTAATATTTTCAATTTTTATTTCTTTTCGTATTGGTGTATGTAATTTATATCTAGCTTCATTTAAATCAGCAATTTGATTGGCATCATATTCTTGAGGATTTAAAAACATACCAAGATTCACATCCACATGAACATTTGCATCAACAATCATACCCATGTTTGGTTCTACATTTCTTACGTCCATCATGATCTCTTCAATGGTCTCATCTACAATGGGCATTGAACTAGATGCTTCAGAAGTGTTATTCAATTGTCATTGTCGTGATCTTCGATCTCTTTGACATTTTGCCTCCTTCTTTCTTTGTGCTTGAATTTCGTCCGCTATCATTTTCTTCCTTTGTTTCTTTTGGCATTGCTTAGAACCCATCTTTATAAACTCCTCTTCAAAAAATAATATCTTTTTACTGAGTTCTTTAGAAATTTGTGTAAAAAATATTAAATTGTACTGCCAAATGATGTAAAAAATGTTTCTCAATACGGATTTCAATGATAGTGTGGTAAATTGATGCAATCTGTCTTTTTTTTTACAGTAACAGTTATTTAGGAACGGGCCCCCTGTTATTAAATCCAACGGTCAAAAAAAGGAACGGGCCCACGTTTTATAAACGGGGCCCCATTCTATGGAAGTTGATTACACAACCTGCCACTTGGCTCGGGATTAGGCCCGAGATACTTGGGATGGCCACACCTGAGACATGGACCTGCAAATTCAAATCTCCATGAATGAAAGCACAAATATGAACTTCTGAAATAGTTTACGTGCCTGTAATTAGAGAGTTTTTATACAAAATTAAAACCCATTTCAGATTATACTATCTAGATTCTAAATACGTAAATTTATTTAAATATTGATTATTTTAACTATTTTTCATTTAATTTATACTAAATCGGGTCCAGAAACTTGAAATATTAACTAATTTTGTTAATTTAATAAAAAAAATTATTTTAATGAATTTTGAAAAAAAAATTATGTCATCAATCTACACAAAA
Source organism: Cryptomeria japonica (assembly GCF_030272615.1). Lineage (NCBI taxonomy): Eukaryota > Viridiplantae > Streptophyta > Pinopsida > Cupressales > Cupressaceae > Cryptomeria > Cryptomeria japonica. The sequence continues at coordinate 271,629,490 of NC_081413.1, forward strand.
TTATTTTCTATTTAAAAATAATAATTTTTTTTTTTAAAGTTTACGTCAAATTATGTGGGCCGTACACATCAAATTTTTAAAAAGATAATTACGGTCATTAAAAACTTAATTAAAAAAATAGAGAAAAATATGCTCATCAATCTTCAGTGTGTTACAAACTATTTCCCAAAACGGTTTGAGAAAATAATTTTAATTGTGTCAAAAAGTGTGGGTCGTACACATGCATGGTATGGTCCTAAAACAAACATTTTTAAAACATAGTTTTTAGAACTCCATTCAAAAAGCTATTTATTATTATGTGGGTATTAAAATAAATTACATATTTGGAAAGTACACTCAAAGGGTTATCTTTTATATTACTGACTTTTTCCAAGGCTCAATCTCTAAGTGTTTCAAAATTTAAGCTCAAATGAGACAAAATCTGAAAATCAAGGAAAACACTTCCACTTTTTGGCCAAAAAGTGGACTCGGCTTGTTGCACTGACCCTAATATATTATATATATTAATATATTATTAATAATATCAGATATCTGATATTTTTCAATATAAGTTATGCTTTGGACTTTGCCATGGCTACATATACTGACATCGAAGCCAACAAAAAAGTCAACACAAATTTTTTGCATTTTTTGGCATATGTAAAAGGCATTTTTTTTTTCATATCGCCATTTTTGACCTGATGCAGGAGCATCCCCGGTTCATACCAATCTTGCATCAACCAAAAATATTTCCTTTTTGTTTTGCTTTCTGTTTGCACTTTCAACATTTCTTTCTATGTGTCCCGGATTTGGTTCACCAGAACCTGTGGAGCTGGATTTTGCTTGAAGACTTGATCATCTTCCTTATTCCCAAACAATGGAGCATTTGGATCATTTTTCGCAAGTTATTGCTACCGGTTTCCGAGACAATTTTCTGTTATCGGTTGCTTGGACCTATTTGCATTGTTGATCTACCAGATCCCTTATGTATCTTGTAGAGACCTGAGCGTTGATTCTGATGTTCCTTGACCTTTTCCTATGATCTACACTTCATCCTTTGGATTTTCTGGAGGAATTTCTTTGGCGAAGGCCGACCTTGTTGGTTTTGCACGTTAGGTCTTGTTCTTCGGGTTTTGATCCCTTTTTGGGCCGACCGGATCATCTTGAATCATATAAATCATTGTAATAGAGCATTAGAATGTAATCAAGAAGTTAGACTCAGCATAGAAGATAGATCTTAAGATTTGAGGTCCCGGTTGTGACTTGTTCTGAATTTTGAGCATGTTTTAGCAAGCCTGTGAGCCGGTTTCTGTAACCCGGTTGCTATCGGTTGGTTGTAATAAGTTTTCATGATATAATTCAATCTGTTATGCATTGCCTCCATCATCTCCCTATGTTTCCATTGTGTTTACTCTTACTGACCGGTCTAGACTGATCTCTTTGAGGTCCCTCCTAGATGGTGACTACTTCAAGTGGTATGATAGTGAGCTTTTGTTTTGAAGATTGTATTGTCTTGAGAATTTTGTTGTAGCGTGGCAGATTGTGGATCCGACCTGTAGCTACAGAGGGCTCGCGTAAAGATGGTGCGAAGAGGAACTAGGAATGGTGGAGAGCGTGGGAATGCAAACCCTACTATGATGGAAATATTGCGAGGAATAGATGCTCGGTTGGAAGCCATGGAGACAACCCAAAGAAGATGTCGACACATTGAAGATGTAAGTGAAGATGAAAGAGAAGAACCCCGACAGAACAAGTAAACCCACCGAAAGTTGATCCAAATGAGGAAAGGGTTTTGAGGGTTTTGAGTAGGGAAAATACTAAACCTCATTTTTCCCCACTGGAATATGATGGAAAGCTGGATTCAGATGAATTGATGGATTGGATCTCGGAGATGTAGAAATATTTTGATTTTGAATACACTACAAAAGAAAGGAAGGTGAAATATTTTTGTACCCGATTGAAAGGTCATGCATCTCTTTGGTGGGAGCATTTGCAGGTTGATAGACAGAGAAGAGGTAAAGAGAAGATCAAGACATGGGATCAGATGGTTGCTAAGTTGAAATCAAAATTTATGCCAGTTGATTATCAAGTGAATCTGTTCCAGAAGTTGCAAAATTTGAGACAGAAGGAATCTAGAGTGAAGAAATACACCGAAGCATTTTATAAGTTGAATATTAGATACAGACATGTTGATGATGAAGTTGAACAAGTTGCAAGATATTTGAATGGATTGCGGGTGTCTATACAAGATGAACTCAATTTGATCAAATTACAATGTTGAAGAGGCTTATCAGTATGGCCTGAAGGCAGAAGAGAAGCTAAAAAAAAGACATGAGCAAAGACAGAGAGGCAGAGGTGGAAGGTTTTCCAAAGGAATATTTCAAGGAGGAAGAGGATATATTAGAGGTATAGGAACCTGTGTAGATTAGAACAAGGACAAAGAAGTGAGAAAATAAGGTAATTCATATCGTAAAGATGATAGAAATTTCTACCAGAGGAGAGAACCGAATGGTTACCGAAATTAGAATTTTGGAAGACAAGACATGAGAGTGTTTAGAGGAACTTTCTATAAGTGTGGAGGAGAAGGATGTCATGCTTTCGAGTGTAAGAAGACAGAGAATACCGGAAGAGCAGCAGTGGTGGAAGAAAACCCCACTGGATCAGATAATAAATCAGAAGATGGACAACTATTGATTATGAGGAGAGTTTTGTGTCATACCGGGAGAGATGAAGAGCCCTTGCAAAGAAAGAATTTGTTCAAGACCAAATGTAAGGTATCTGGTAAGTGCTGTAAAGTTGTTATTGATAGTGGTAGTTTAAATAATCTTGTTTTAGAAGAGATGGTGAATAAGTTGAATTTGGAAAGATTGAAGCACCCTAAGCCTTATCAGATAGTATGGATTCAGGATGAACATAAGTTGTTAGTAAGTGAGCAATGTTTAGTGAAATTGAAAATTGGTAATTATCATGATGAATTCTTATGTGATATTATGCCTATGGATATTTGTCATGTTTTTTTGGGTAGACCTTGGTAGTTTGATAGACAGGCAATACATGATAGGAGGAAGAATACATACACTATTGTGGCCAATGGGATGAAGAAAACCTTGTTTCCCTTGGAGGAACCTTTGAAGAGTGAAGTCTATATGAATGATAGAATCTTTTTGGTGGATGGAAGGAAATTCCTGGATGGATTGAGACATGAGAATATGTGTTTTGCCTTAGTTCCTAAGATGACTAAGAATACAGAGAACAAAAAGGAACAACCAGAAGAGATAAAATATTTCTTGACAGAATATGAAGACATCATTTCAGATAATGTGCCTAATGGATTTCCACCTGTGAGAAGTATCAGTCATTGCAAGGACTTGGTTCTTGGAGCTAGTTTGCCTAATGAAGCTGCACGCCGGATGACACCGACAAAGAATGAATAGCTGAATAGACAAGTGCAGGAGCCATTGAGGAAAGGTTTGATCAGAGAAATTATGAGCCCTTGTGTAGTACCAATAGTATTAGAACCTAAGAAGAGGGGAGAGTGGAGAATGTGCACTGATTCCAGAGCAATAAACAAGATCAGAGTGAAATATCAGTTTCCTTTACCTAGGATGGATGACATAATGGACTGTTTGAGCGGAACCAATACTTTACAAAGATAGACTTGAAGAGTGGATATCATTAGATCAGGATCAGAGAAGGAGATGAGTGGAAGACAACATTCAAGACAAATGAAGGACTGTATGAATGGTTATTGATGCCTTTTGGGTTAACTAATGCACCGAGTACTTTTATGAGGTTGATGAATGAGACATTGAAGAAATTCTTGGGTAAGTTTGTTATTGTATATTTGGATGACATTTCTATTTCAGTAAGACAAAAGAGGAGCATTTGTTGCATTTGAGACAAGTTTTGTAGAGGTTGAGGGAAGAAAAGTTGCTGATAAATCTTAAGAAGTGTACTTTCATGAAAGATGAATTAGTTTATTTGGGATTTGTGATATTTGAGCATGGTTTGAAGATGGACCCTAAGAAAGTAAAATTAATTATTGAGTGGCCTTTACCGGAAAGAATTGGAGAGGTAAGATCATTTCATGGATTGGCTAGTTTCTACCAGAAGTTCATCAGAAATTTTAGTTCAGTTTGTAACCCTATGACTGAGACCATGAGGGGAGATCGAAAGGAATTCAAGTGGACCAGTGGAGAAAACAAAAGTTTTGAACTGTTGAAACAGAAGGTGATTGAGTAGCCTGTGTTGGCTTTACCGGATTTCAATAAAGTATTTCAAGTGGATTATGATGCAAGTGGAACAACAATAGGAGCAATCTTGAGTCAGGAAGGGAGAGCAGTAGCTTATTTCAGTGAGAAATTGAACGATGCCAGAAGGAAATATTTAGTGTATGCTCAAGAATTTTATGTCATAGTTCAAGCCTTGAAGAAGTGGAGATATTACCTATTGCCTAAGGAGTTTGTGTTGTATACGGATCATCAAGCCTTACAATATTTGAACAGTCAGAGTAAGTTGAATCAGAGACATATGAGATGGGTAGAATTTTTGTAGAGTTACACCTTTGTGTTGAAGCATAGAAGTAGGAAATCTAACAAAGTTGTTGATGCATTGATTAGGAGAAGGAATTTGCTGACAAATATGAGAGTGACAGTATTAGGATTTCAGAAATTGAAGACCTTGTATGATGATGACCCAGATTTTGCAGAACCTTGGAGAGCATGTAGAGAACCGGTTACGTTAGATAGAAGCAAGTGGCTGGATTACTTCATTCATGATGAGATGTTATTCAAAGGAATTCAGTTGTGTATACCTAAGAGTTCTATGAGGGAGAATCTGATAAAGGATAAACACAGTGGAGGATTAGCCGGACATTTTCGTATTGAAAAAATAGTAGCATTGTTGAGTGAGCATTGCCTTTGGCCCCAGATTCATAAGGATGCTAGAAAATTTGTGCAAAGTTGTAGAGTTTGTCAAGTTGCAAAGGGTAGTTGTTTGAATGTGGGATTGTATAAACCTTTGACAGTACCGGTAAGACCTTGGGAGGATATAAGCATGGATTTCATACTTGGATTGCCTAAAACACCAAGAGGGAATGATTCTATATTTGTGGTAATGGATAGATTCTCAAAGATGGCTCATTTCATACCTTGTAAGAAGACATCAGATGCATTAAATATGTAGCAGACCTATTTTTCAAGGTAGTAGTGAGACTGCATGGATTACCTAAGAGCATAGTTTCAGACAGAGACTAAGTTTGTTGGCTATTTTTGGAGAATACTTTGGAAGAAGATGAAGACAAATTTGAAGTTCGGTTCTACTTTTCATCCACAGACTGATGGACAGACAGAAGTAGTTAACTGGAGCTTGGGAAATTTGTTGAGATGTTTAGTTGGAGATAAAACCAGAAGTTGGGATTTGATTCTTGCACAAGAAAAATTTGCCTACTTGAATTCTAGTAAACAAGAGTACCAGAAGAACACCTTTTGAGATTGTTACCGGAGTACATCCTAGAGGTATATCATAATTAAGAGATATTAGCAGTGAAAACCAGAGAGGTTCAGAACCAGAAGAATTCCCAGATCACATGAAAGACTTATATATTCAAGTTAAGCAACATCGGGAGGACATGAACAACAAGTATAAGGAGAAGGCATATGAGAAGAGGAGACATAAGGAATTTGAAGTTGGTGATGAAGTGATGGTGTATCTTAGAAAAGAAAGATTCCTGGTTGGAACTTATAACAAGTTGCAGATGAGAAAGTTTGGACCTTATAGGATCTTGAGAAGGTTCAGAGTTCTAGGAATGCATATGAAGTGGAGTTACCGGATAGTTTGAGTATTTCACTCGTGTTTAACATTGCAAATCTTCATTAGTATCATGAACCAAAATTCAGTGAGAACAGTATTGCAAGACTTGGAGAAATAGTTGCCCCGGAAGGAATCAGATCAGATTGAAGACATTTTGGATAGTAGGATTGGGCATAGTACCCAGAGTAGTCAGTATAAGGAGTATATTGTGAAGTGGAAGGTCATACTAGTTGAAGATTCATCTTGGATTTCTCAGGCAGAGGTAGACCGCCTTGGTTTTCCTCTGACCCTAGCAAAGTGAGACTCACTTTTTTTCGACAACCTCAGATGTTTGATGTAGGAGAATCCCTGGTTCATAGCAATATTGCATCAACCAATAATATTTCCTTTCTGTTTTTCTTTCTCTTTGCAGTTTCAACATTTCTTTCTATGTGTCGCGGATTTGGCTCACCAAAACTTGTGTAGTTGGATTTTTCTTGAAGACTTGATCATCTTCCTTATTCCCAAATCATGGAGCATTTGGATCATTTTCCAACAAGTTATCACTACCGATTTTCGAGACAATTTTTCATTACTGGTTGCTTGGACCTATTTGCATTGGTGATCTATCGGATCCCTTATGTAGCCTACGGAGCCCTAAGCATTGATTCCAATGTTCCTTAGCATATGGTCGACCTTGTCCCATGATCTACACTTCATCCTTTGTATTTTTCAGAGGAATTTCATTGGCGAAGGTTGACCTTGTTGGTTTTGCATGTTAGGTCTTGTTCTTCGGGTTTTGATCCCTTTTTGAGCTGACCGGATCCCCTTGGATCGTATAAATCATTGTAATAGATCATTAGAATGTAATCAAGAGGTTAGACTGAGCATAGAAGATAGATCTTAAGATTTGAGTTCCTGGTTGTGAACTATTATGTATTTTGAGCATGTTTTAGCAGGTTTGTGAGTTGGTTTCTGTAACCCAGTTGCTACCGGTTGGTTGTAATCAGTTTTCATTATATAATTCAATCTAATCTACATTGCCTCCATCATGTCCTTGTGTTTCCGTTGTGTTTACTCTTGCTGACCGGTCTGGACTGATCTCTTTGAGCTCCCTCCTAGTCGGTGACTGCTTCATGACCCCTCACAATCCTATGCACACCCCTGAGATATGTGGGTTTAACAATTATATCTCTATGAAGTATTGAGGCTATGTATTTGGATAGGGGGGATGATAGAATAGAAAAATCAAGTTTTAAAAAGTTATCATTTTAATAAAAAAAGAATGATTCTTTTGTGGGGTTTTCTATCACAAGTTTATCTTCTTATAATATTTTTTGTTCTATTCAATGTTTATCCCCATTTCATAGTTTTTGTATTATGGCAAGTGATGACCATGGCTGCATCTACCGTGTTGGAATCTTAATTCAAGGTTAGATTCTCCTCTACTCAAACCCCTTAGATGGATTAATTTAACAATTATGAACAAAGATTAAAAATTAACATGTTGACATACATAGAAAATGCCCTAGATGTTGATATAAGTAAAAAATGTAGTAATGAACGCTCTAATTTAATGTCATATCTTCATTGAATTTTTATGTGTTAGGAGCAAAAATGTGTAACAATGAATTAGAATTGTCCTTAATTATAAATTTAAAAGTGGCGAGTGAAATGTTTCATATTTTAAAATATTCAAATTTGAATTTTTAATTTTTTGGGTTCACTTTTATAAATCACATATTGACATAGGTTAGTTACACAAATTACAAATTAGAACATAAGTGGGAAATATATAAACTAAGAATTAGGATTGGACTATAAGAGTGTGAATTAGTGGAATCAAATAATGCTCGATTGACATAAACTTTTCAACAAAAATCACTCCACAATCACACTTGTCATTGCATAAAGAATACTAGATCACAATAAACCAAAATAGAAAAAAAGATAGAATAAATTAATTTTTACTATTATAACAAATATTACAATAACAAAAGACTTCACCTCTCATAAGTCCTTGTAAAACAAGGCAAACGATGACTAAGAAACACCAATAAGCGATGAGTACAAAGTCCAACATTTTAATACTCCTAAGCGAATGTTCAAAACATATCGATCTCCTTATTGATAAACACATTCATTCACTCATTTTATTGTATATAAAAGGACGTCCAATGTTTATTATTGGAGTCACTGTTTATGGTTGAGTTTGTGTATTAGAATCCTGAGATTGAATGGATATATAACAGCCGAAGTGCCATTCCAAATGTTTTGGGTACTCAACCTGTAAAACCTCTCAGTCGGATGAATAAAATCCCAAAATATGTATTTGTCTGGATTATCACAGAGAAATTCTTTGTATTCTCCAGCCTTTTCCTTTGGAATTGCCTTACCACAGCTCACTGCAGCATTAAATGGACCTGCTCCACAACATGCAGACCTTGTCTCAGAGAATCCTGCACACAAGTTCAACATGTAAATGTTATCCAGTTGTAAACATAGAAAAGTATGAATTTTTTTTTGGTGTTTTGCATTTGATTGCATATATTTTTTCATGGATGTCTCTAATCACATTTTATGATCCATCATCAAGATGATAGAGAGCTCTTGCAATGATTTACTTTTCTACGTCTGAATTCTCTATCATTCTGGTGATCTAGATTATTAAATATGATCTAAAACATTAATGAAAAACACACAATCAAATTCAAAAATACAAAAAAAAAAAAAAATCTATTATGAATTTCTGATAAACTGATTTGTTTATTATGTGAACTATGCTTACCAGAAGCTTGACCATTCTGAATAGTGTTTAATACAACCTCATAAGAAATAGTGGTAAGGATGGTTGCTCCTTTAAGAGACCTTCTCATATTGCTTATGAGTTGCTTGAATCCTGCATTGTATGCTTGAACCAGTTGATTTGCACTACCAACACATTGCCCATGCCACTGTTGGAGCCCAGCTAGTCTGACGCTTGGAGTACAACCCACAGGGGCCATGTCTAACAAAAGAAAGTTTCTTGCTCCATGATAATACAAAGTCTTTACATGATATGCAAACAATCAAACAAATTATCATAAAACAATTGAACCACTTGCATCAGAACAATAATTGTATATTACTCATAAGCCATTTACTTTTTCATTGCAGATTGTTATGTGACTATTAGTTAGAACAGCTATAAATCTATGTGAAACATGCTTTATTTTCACAAGGAGGTGAACATTCTATCATATTGTTTATGTTTGAGGAAGAAAGGCTAAATACCGTGAGATAGACTGAATACTTTTGTAGCAGCAACTTTATAAAATCCTGTGGAGTAGTGGTCTTTTGAAAAGTGGCATTTGCTAAAAAGTTCTGGGCCAAGTCATTGGTGCCAATGCTAATCCCAAAAAGGGACCCACCAAGGAAGGATCTAGCAGCTTGGGCTCCATTCTTGTCAGCTAAACTTGAAGAAACCTTGGCAAACTGGCGTATTTGAAGATCAAGAGATATAGCATTCTGCACTCAAATTATTAATCACTTTAGTTACCTTAAAAAGTCAAAATTACAGTTAATTAATGTTATCACAATTCATGTTGTTATCTTAGATGTTTTGAATTTAATTTTTGTTATTTTTTTAATCAACATTTCAGATCACAATGATCCATCATTAAGATGAAAAAGAAATTTACAAAATCGATTCACATTTCTTAAGATATAAAATTACAGCTTTGAATATGCTCACCACAAGTTTGGCTGTAGAGAGAAGCAATCCAGAACCTCCAGACGCAAAATTTATACCATGTGAAAAGTCTGCTCCTGGTTGAAGATATGGAGGTGGGAAAGGCAGTCCCAAATAACTAGCTGTAATATATAAATAAACCACATCAATGAGCAAGAATTACAGTAAATTACTTATGAATAAATGAAATCAATGATGAAATGGAAGCTGATGAGATGACCTAAGAAATCAAATATTGTTCGGCCATTAGTGAATCGACCAGTGGGATAGTGAAAATAAGTTTCACCATAGGGTGGGAAGTTTGCCAAAGCAGTAGTGTTGGGAATAAAATTGTTATTCCCACTGTCAGCTATTGAATCTCCAAAGATATAAAATGCAGGAATAGAGATTTGGGTCCCCAGGCACTTGGCATTGAGCATACACCCACAAACTATACAGAGTAGTATAGAAAGTTTGAAGCAGGGCTTTCTAAACTCCATAACAATGTATATGTTTATACCTTGCTTTGCTCTTCAAGCCTGATTAGTTTTAGTCTCCAATTGTGATTTTATACACCCTGAAAGTATGATACTTAATCTGAGGATCAGGGTCAATGATTGACTTTGTTAATGGACAATGATACTTAATCTGAGGATCAGGGTCGATGATTGACTTTTCCAATTCACAATCTTTTTAAAGTAAGCTCCCCAAGTTGAGGTGGAAGAATGATAAGATATCTCTTTGCCAAATTGATGCAACAACCTCAGATTCTGTTAAAATTCAGTCTTATACATTGCAGCATATGAAAGGCTATGTTGAAGTATGTTGAGGACAGTGGGTTTTAATATCTCCTAGTGTTCGTTGAGAACAGCTGAATCTGTTGGCATTTTTTATTGTCTTGAAGAATGTTATAACGCTCTGTGAAAGAGCAAATTGAACTGGTCCATTGAATATCTTCAATATTGAAAATCTAGTGCTACCCATGCGTTCTTTTTTAAACCAAAGCAGAATCAACTCAAATTTCAAGCATTTTCAAGTAGTTAAAAGAATTCTATTTTGAAAGAAGAAGAAGTCGTTTGTAGGCCTGTGGGGTTGGTTTAAGTATTTTTTAGTGAGGTTTGGTGATCTAACACCTAAGTAGTTGTTGTATTTTTTGATAAGTGTTAGTATTTAAGTAGATCATTTGAAATGCATCGTTCTGTGAGAGCTCAGTTTCAGCAACTCTCTTGGCCCCTACGTATTGATTAATTGGAATCCTAAATCCCTCCCAATAAGTCATTTTTTTTTATATGCAATGTCCTTTTCAAAGATAAAATAGGGTAACATAAATATATGTCTAAAAGTTGGATCAATGTTGGATGCTGGAAGAGCCTTTATAATGTGAAAATATAATGTATTGAAAAGAGATATATTTATATGAAAATTAAAAGTTTTTGTTAAGATTAATTGTGTTATATAAATAAGCATGGAAACTAATAAAGATGATGAAGGTATTTAGGTCTAGGGTTTAGTATAAGTTTGGTGGTAGATTGTTTTTGGTGATTGTAATTTGTGTTCAAGATTTTTATAGATAATTATTTTCAAACTGAAAATTTCATATAATGTCTCAGTCTAGATTATTTCTACTTCTTAGAGATGATCTTCATGCTTGCTGATTTAATCTTTATTTGTGGATTCAACTTCTGTATCAAGAAATGACTTGCACAATTCTAAACATCTAGAATATGCTCACGTCAGTGATTGGAACTTGTATATGAGAATTGATGGTATTGGACACTTTTTGATTTGACATGTATAGATATTGGAGTCCTGTGATAGACTATTGCCACAAAATTACTTTCATAGCGTATAAGAAGAGTAAGCAAATGTCCACTTAGCCAAAGTTTCTCTTTAGGTTCATTATTGAGGAGATTAATTTGAAAATGGAAGAGTGAAACCTGTAAGACAAGAAATCTGGACTGTGTGAAACTTAAGCAAGTTAACCACAAAGACCCTAGAAATCACACAAATTTCAAATCTCAACAATGAAGTATGTAAAATCAATGCATGAAACAAATGAATAAACAACAAAGTATACCCTCATACAAATACTCTAGTTACCTCCATTGCACTTTGCATCTTTCTTGGAAGGTAGTAATGTTGCTCTTAGAATTGTATGTAGCACTATTTTAGCAATGTGATTGCAAAAAAAAGCTCAAATATTGTGGTTGTTCAAATTGATGGATAAAGTTTAATTTCATAGATGTACATATATCGATCAATGGTGAAGATCACATGAGAACAATTGAAGATCAATGAATGAGAATTGATGAGATGAGTGGATTGAGATATACGAAGTTAACTGATCACATCAAGGAGAGAACTAGATTCATGATTGCAGAAGAGAGAATTGTTTGACTAGTGAACTCAAAGTGAGTGGCACTTAAGAAAAGAAAGTGGAGATATAATTATCATTAAATAAATTATAATTATTTAACTGAGTGCATGAGAGGATAAAATGAATAAAATAGAGATTTTATTTATTTTTAGAAGAACAATTTTTAAAAAGGTGAATAAATAAATAATTCATTCAATTATACAAGACTAGAAGAAAAGAATTAATTAAATAATTAAAAAAATATTTAATTAATGTGCAAAGTAGAAAATGGAAAAAATAATTAAATAATAAAGATAATTTAATTATGTGTGCAAGCAAAAATTAATTACAATGATGGAAGCAAAATTTAATTTTGAATTTGAATTAGAGGAATGATGTTAGCTTAATTAAATAATAAAATTATTTAATTAATTTAGAGGAATTATTAATCAAAATGATGCAAGTAGGTGATGGACATTTTTAGTATCTACATTTTGTAGCTCTTTGAGACACTGCATTTTTAGCATTGTTTCAAAGAAAAATTGAAAAATTGTGATGTGGTTCTTACCCCAACATAACCTAGTGGCAAGCAGAGTATTGTGTGGTGCTCCCTTGGGAATTGGTCAAAAAGTCAAAATTGAGACCAACTTTATGATAGGCTGATCTATTGTGTTTGGTTGGGTAGACTACAAAAAATTAAGTCATAAGGTTAACCTAGGTCAATATGGTAGGTTTTGATAAGCAATGAAGGGGTCACAAGGGTGGAAGGGGGCTATATATAAGCCATTTGGGACTCAAACTCCTCATTTGCACTCATTTGTTTTAAGAGTTGAGTTAGAAGAAAGAGCAATGTTGTAAAGCTATGGCAAAAAATTTCACTTGTGATCATCATATAGCAAGGGTGATAACCTTTGGACAACTTGAGGGAGTGGGTCCCTCAATATGTATCCCATGCTTGATTTGTCATTTTGTCATGTTTTCATAGTTTTCAGGGCCCAAAAATTAGGTAATCATGTGGTGTGCAATTGCACGATGCAAGTGGGGTCGCATTCATCATATTTGTCAATGATGCAACATAATTATTTTTTTATACAACATTTGTAGGGCTTAGTGCCACAATTTTATTTTTTTATGTAGTTGATATATTTAGCAACAAATTAATTTGTTTTGATGCAAAAGTAGAATTATGTGTCATATTTTCTTTGTCTGCCACATGTGAATAGTGTAGAAAAACATATGTGCTAAGTGAAACATGTAAGAAATAAAACAACACAATTTACTGTCAAAGTCAAAATTTCATTGTAGTCAAAAAAATTAGCATCGAAATTGTTCCGTCTAGCAAAGGTTTAGGTGATCATTGACATGATTTGTTTATTCAATCAAGAGGTGTAGTGTCATAAAATTGTGCCTCCTGTAATTTTAACCACATTTGAGGTCCTCACCTTGGCGATGACATCCTCCTTCCTAGCTAAGACCTCTTTCTACATTTTCACCCCTTGACCCCTTCCTGTTTGAGCCTTGAGGTAGTCTCAAGACCCTGTTCGGGCCCCAAGATAGGGCAGGACAGTGGTGTGGCACCCTTGTCCCCCCTAGGATAGGGGTGTAGCGCCCCTATCCCACCCTCTTAGGGTGGCCCCAAGATAGGCACCCCCAACCCTATCTGCACTTCGAGATCCCAAATCTCCCCGATGTCGTCCTTTGGTGAGATGAATTAATCTTCAGAGGTGTGTATAAAAGGGAGTTCGTTTTCTCATTTGTAGGAGGTGAAATTCAAGCAGGAATTAGATAAGCAAGCATAGGCGAAGATATACATCATCAAGCATTCAAGTCTTCTTCATTCATCCATTGGAGCAATATTACAATATTCATTTGCAAGTATGTGTGTGTGTTAGTGTTTTGTCATGTTACATGCCCTTCCATGTAACACTTGTGACTACATTCAAGAAGAAAAACAATCATCATCAACAAGTTGTAGATCTACAAGGTATACATTTCTATTGTTTGCATTCAAGCATTTGCAACTACTTTCTTTCAAGGTTGATTCCTCAACCAAGGTTTGACTGAGGCAAAACCTCTATCCACAAACCCTTTTCCTCTCTTTTTTGTGTGTAGGTTGCAAGTGTGCAGCTATAATTGCAAGTTTGGGATTCACTTACAGAGACAAAAGAACCCTTTTTGTTTCACGGATTTTGTGGAGGATCATGTACACTCCCGCCACGGTCCTGACAACTTTCCTCCAAATTTGCAAGACAGATCTGTATTAGTCTAATTAGATCATATTCGAAATTATAGCGCGATCCCAAACTGGTAGCTCCTCATTTCACTCATTTTCTCTCTTTTCCACATAGTCAACAAGTCAACTTTCTCATTTATAAAAGAGGGTAAATCATACTTCAACCCCTTGCAATCCACTTGGAATTCATATCCTTGTTTTCCTTGGATTTGGATCTAGTGGATTCAAGCCCCTCTTTTGAATGTAAAGTTCTCCCAAGTGAAAATCATCCTAGTGGCTTCCTATCTCTCTCCTAGGTGGGGAGTCACTAGGATTTAATTTTCCACTTTACATTTTGGTGAACCAGACGTCTTACACATTAATTCTGATTTCTCATTATTAGATCTGATTAATTGCAATTTGGATTTCAAATTTTCATTTCAAAGTTTGATCTATTTGCAAATTTTAGAGGTTAATTGCATAAAAACCCTAATTTTTCATTTTCAGAAAATTAAGCTCGTGAAGTGTAAAATTTTAATTACTTGTTTCAGATCTGATTTCTATTTCAAAATTGCAATTCAAATCTGTCTCTTTATTCTAAAAAATTAGTGGTTAAATCATAAAACCCTAAATTTTAAGATCTTTTTATTTTCGACCTTTGACTGCAAATTTGACCGATCTAGACATCTCCAAATCAGTTGTTTTTCTAGAGTCCACAATAATATCATAATACCTATCATCCTTGAAAATTTCAAAAACATTTGGTCGAACTGAGTGCACTTTCGCCATGGTCCTCGACTTTTTTCCCGAAATGTTAGGAGACGGAATTGACTGTGTTTTTCTGCTTAAATCCCAAAAATTGGCTTACATTATCAATTTTAACACCCTCTAAGTGTTAGGATTCCCAAAGATACTGAGAGGGGGGGTGAATCAATACCTAACCAGTATAATAATTTTCTTAACTTATAACATGAAAAACATACTAAAACTGTGTACCGATAAACTAGAAATAATGCAGCAAATAAGAATAACAACCACAACATGAAAAGTACACCATAACACAATATTTTAATGAGGAAACCCAGTGTGGGAAAAACCTCGGTGGTATTTGTGACCAACAATATTCGCTTACTGGCCAATAAGAGAATATTACTGCTTACAATAGGGGCCTGCACATGCAGGAAGGCCAAGTGCCTAGAGATCACTTCTCAGTTACAAAAGAAGTCACACTGACTTACAAAATTGGATTATACTAATCCAATGTCTTGTACTGCTTCAGATCAGCATCTGCTATGCCAGATTCAGTACCGGTTTAAGCTCTACAATATACATAAACCCTTATCCAATATTTTACATATTAGGTATGCTACCTTCTATTCATATTTCACATCATATATCATATATCCTAAATGATCTACAATGATCTCATACATATATGAGTCATATTACAATCTGCCATGTCGACTTACAAAAGATTTTACAATTAATTACAAAATACATTAATACAAAATTGTTGTCGACCAGGGTGTCGGTAATCTTCCTTTTCGGTGTCGGTGTTTTGTATGTCGGTGTTGGTGCCTGCCGGTATCACATGATTGTAAGGTTTCCATCAATGATAATACCTTCAATCACCTACAATTTCTCATTGGAGTGTGCATTTGCCAACACTAAGGTCGAACACAAATTTAAATTTCACAATTTTAAATTGAAATTTCCAATCTGCAATTCAAATTCCATTTTCCCTCCTTTATTCAATTTTCTATGCATTTATGGGGTGAACATTATTATGGTTAAATGACATGTGAGTTTCTTGTTTGATCATAAGTTCATATGGAGTTCCTATCTTATTTTGCTAATTCAATTTCGAGTTACATTAAATATTTTTATGATGTTCCCTTTCATGCATATGATGATAAGTTAGTTCTCCCTTTCATTCATAGCTATGATTTACCCTCTCCCAAAATTGATCTCATTAATAAGGGCACATTGGTGCAAAAAGGGAATATGGACATTTCTTTCAAAGAGCTCCCTCCTAAAGATGAATCTTTGGAGAATTATGTTCCTTCTTATCCTAAAAAGTATCTCCCTCGTAAGGATTATTTGGTGTAAGAGGATGATACTATGGCTACTTATTGTAGTGATACCATACCTTATTTTCATGAGCTTCCCTCTAAAGATGAAGCATTAACTACATATGATATTCCTTTTCCTAATGAGTATCTAGAACATAAAGATACCTTAGAACAAGAGGATGATATTATTTCTTATCATAATGTTCTCTCTCCCAAAAATCAAGAGCCTCACAAAAATCAAATCAATTCCATTCATGTTCCTAGGAAACCAAAACTGCTTCTTGATTATCATGTTGTGCCTTACACATATACTAATGAGGTAATTCATTAGAACATAAGTGAAGCATCATATGCTTTATTAGTTCCTACAATCCTCTCTTCAATTCACTTAAATACACCATCTCCTACCAAAGAAGTTCCTAAAGAAGGACTCTTAGAGGATGATCGGGGGTCCTTAGATTTCACTCCTACCTTTTCTAGAAAGTCTCAGATGCCTGATTTTCATATTCCAATTTTTTTTATCTTAACACAACTATTGAAATAGAATCAAGCATGTTAAAAATAACATCTGACAATGAATGGCATATTCATCATGATCATTTAAAATAACATTCAAGTTTCTATTATGTTGCTCCTCACTATGTGATATAGTTATCTTACTTATTGAGGGTTCTTTGTCATTCGTGGTGGTACAATTTCAAGTGTAATCATACTTAGTGAGCAACATAATAGCCTATTTATTCTTGCCTCTATGCTTGGGGGGCAAGAATATTCCTTTTCCTCTTTCTAAGGTTTTAGTATTTTTTTTTATGGAGTACATTATTCATATACTTGATGTCCTTTCTTGCATGGAATTTTCTTTCATGCGAGCGCATGTCTGTTCCATGAGTGGGATCTTTTCCTTTCTTGAAACGGTACGTCTATTATGAACAATCTCTCCTTTGAGGACTTTTATGAACCTTCTTCTTCTTCTTTCTCTCTCTTTGAAACTTATCTCTTCTATTGTCTTATTCATAACTTGATGTCCTTTCTTGAATGGAGTTATCCTTTATGCGAGTGCATGTATGTTCCTTGGTTAGGATTTCTTCCTTTCTTGAAATGGTATGTCTTTTATGAGAAATATCTCTCTAGAAGTTGTGTAATTCTTCTCATTGTCCTACACTTGGGGGAAATGATCTCTCTCTCTCTCTCTCTCTCTCTCTCTCTCTCTCTCTCTCTCTCTCTAAGGATCCACTCTTTCCTATGTTGTGGATGGTGTGAATTCTACTACTTGATGTCATTCCTTGTGTGGAATTGTTGTTGTTCACTCAAGGATTCTCTCTTATACAAGAGGTGTAAGTCCTTGACTACAACCTCTTTTCACACTTGGTAATGTACATCTATGTTAAATTCACCCATCCCTCTGGGGGCTAAAAGTGAGTCATCCCTCATCAAGAATCCCTTTCACCTAGAAATAGGAGGAAGCATTGTATTCTTGTTCTCTTCTCCACTTTGTTCTAGAAGATGTTATATTTGTCTAAGACAACTCCTCTTGGGGGTAGATGTCTTTTGAACAAAGATCTCTTCTCCTCCAAGGATCACCTTTACACTTACAAAAAGATATCTCTTTTCAACTATCTTACCCTTGCTTGAAGAGTATTCCCTCTCTTGCTTGGATTTATGACAATGTTGAATAACATATATCCTCTTTGTGATGAAGGTAGGTATCCTTGTTCTTATTTCCTTAAGATATCAGCATTAGTCTATGTTAAAATTTTAAGGGGGGGCACCCACACTGCTCCTTTGTACTATACTTCTCTCATGCATTGTACAGTGGGCAGCCTCTTAGCGCAAGATGTCATCACTTTTCTTGTACAATGAGACATTCTTGGAACTAGAGGGAAGCCTCTTAGATGAAGATGTAGTCACTTTTCTTTTGTACAGTGGGTTATTCTCAGAACCAGAGCATGGACTCTTAGAGCGAGATGACACCACTTTTTTCTTATGCAGGGTGATTATTCTTGGAACCGAAGCATAGAATCTTAGAGCGATATGTCATGCCTTTCTTGACACTTTTACTATACATTCCATAACACGTTGTAGCGTACTCAGGCATAGAATCCTATGAGGCACTTCGAACCTCACTTCCACACACACGTGCTTGAGGTTGGGTGGAACTAATAGTGTTCCTACTCTCCTCCCTTACATGGATCACCCAGACAAGCTCTGGAGGCTAGATTTCCATGTCCTTCTCTCCATGGATTACCTAGTTTTAGGGGCAAGATTTCCATGGTTTCTCTCTTGTTCACCTTTCTTCTCATGGATCACGAGTGTGTATTCATGTTCTCTCTCTTCTTCCTCTCATGAACCCATAGTTTCACTATTGATGGTTCATGGATGATGTCAACTTTCCTCTTTTTATGTGATCGCTTGTGTTTATGTGATGGCATTGGTCTTTGTGTCCTGATTAGTTGTTGAGACATCTGAGCTTCGAGGTCTCTTTGGGTAGTTGGTTTTTCATCTTGTGTCTTGTGTCTGTCGTGTGTATTTTGCTTTTTGTTTTTGTTTTGTGCATCTTGTTCCTTTTTGTTTTGTGTGATCTTGCATATGTTTGAGTGAGTTAAGATCCTAATATTGGGGGCTTTGTTCCTCAAGATTAGTGACATCTTATACTCCTTGTGATCTTGCTCCGCATCTCTCATCTTCATCTCTCTCTTTCTTCTATTTTACCAACAGTAGTAGTGTAACCCATACTCCCGCTAAAGTGGGGGCTAAATGTAGTGTCATAAAATGGTGCCTCTTGTAATTTTAACCACATTTGACATCCTCACCTTGGCGACGACATCCTCCTTCCTAGCCAAGACCTCTTTCTACATTTTCACCCCTTGACCCCTTCCTGTTTTAGCCCTAAGGTAGGCTCAGTACCCTGTCTGGGCCCCAAGATAGGGCAGGAAAGAGGTGTGGTGCCCTAGTCCCCCTTGGATAGGGGTGTGGTGCCCCTGTCCTACCCTCTTAGGGTGGCCCCAAGATAGGTCTCCCCGCCCCTATCTGCACTTTGGGATCCCAAATCTCCCCGATGTTAGCCTTTGGTGAGATGAATTAATCTTCAGAGGTGTGTATAAAAGGGAGTTGGTTTTCTCATTTGTAGGAGGCAAAATTCAAGCATAGGAAAATATATAAATCATCAAGCATTCAAGCATTCAAGTCTTCTTCATTCATCCATTGGAGAAATATTACAACATTCATTTGCAAGCATGTGTGTGTGTTAGGTTTTTGTCATGTTACATGTCATTCCTTGCAACACTTGCAATTACATTCAATAAGCAAAGTAATCATCATCAACAAGTTGCAGATCTACAAGGTATACATTTCTATTGTTTACATTCAAGAATTTGCAATTACTTTCTTTCAAGGTTGATTCCTCAATCGGGGTTTGACTGAGGCAAAAACCTATCCATAGCCCCTTTTCCTCTCTTTTATGTGTGTAGGTTGCAGGTTCGCAACTATAATTGTAGGTTTGTGCTTCATTTGCGAAGATAGAAGAACCCTTTTCGTTTCACGGATTTTGTGGAGGACCATGTGCACTCCCACCATGATCTTGACGACTTTTCTCCAAATTTGCAAGGCAAATCTGTATCAATCTAATTAGCTCGGATTAGAAATTGCACAATCCCGAACTGGTAGCTCCTCATTTCACTCATTTTCTCTCTCTTTTCCACACAGTCAACAAGTCAAATTTCTCATTTACAAAAAAGGGTAAATCACACTTCAACCCTTGCAATCCACTTGGAATTCACATCCTTGTTTCCCTTGGATTTGGATCTAGTGGATTCAAGCCCCTCTTTTGAATGTAAATTTCCTCCAAGTGAAAATCATCCTAGTGGCTTCCTTTCTCTCTCCTAGGTGGGGAGTCACTAGGATCCAATTTTCTACTTTACAGGAGGTACGATTGTCCCCGTATACTTGGGAGAATCATCTTGGCTCGTTGGCATTATATCATCTTGTATGAGAGGATGAGTGGGATAATCTTGTTGATCTCGGCCTATATCACATCATGTTCATACCTGACGTTAGGACTAATGGGGGTTTGATCACTGCACTAATCGAGTGTTGGTACTCAGAGACTAACTATTTCCACCTTCTAATAGGTAAGGCCACCGTTATATTAGAGGACATCTAACAGATCTTAAGGATCCCAATACATGGACATCATGTTGTATATGATCTTGACCTAGGCGAGGCGACGTTATGACAACTGTGTAGTGCTATTCTCTTCCTAACATAGTTCAATTGTCAAGACCATGGAGAGAATAGTAAAGAAACTATAAAGCATAAAAAAAGAAGAAAGTGGCAAATAATTTATTGTAGCAGACCCTAAGGGACACCTCTATGAGAAGAGGGTAGTAAAATAGGGCATGATAAATGGAAAAGGGTGAGGGATCTGAAAGGATCACTAAAAATATGTAGTTGTTCAAATTATTAAACAAATTTGGGCTATATGAAGACTAATGGAATTTAGGAGAAAAATGCCATCATGGGAAAAGGAGATAGATAAAGTGCAAGAGAACCCAAAGAATTGATTAAAAAAATGGATAAGAATACAAGAGAAAGCAAAGCAAAATAAAACTAGGATAGGGAGGATAGATACCACAAAAGGATAAAGGAAATAGAAAAGAAAGAGAAGTAACAAGCCCAAAAATTGGTAGAAGATGTCTTAAAGTAGAAAGGAAAGTACTCCAAGAAGGGTGCAACTGAGTGCACCAATATGGGTGCAATTAAATAAATGAAGCAAAAATTAAGGGACCAAATGATCTAACTCAAAGATCAAATAGCGCAAGTTGCACCTACATATGGGCCTCTCTAAGACAAGGATGACACCATAAGGATTCAGATGGAGAAGACTGACATGAAAATGGTGCGAAGAGGAAATAGGAATGGTGGAGTGCGTGGAAATGCAGACCCTATTATGATGGAAATATTGAGAGGAATTGCAACCCGGTTAGAAACTATTAAGAAACCTGAGAGAAGAGGTCGACATGTTGAAGAGGTGAGTGAAGATGAAGAAGAAGGAGTGCACCTGCAGATCAAGCAACAAACCCACCAGTGATCAATCCAAATGAAGAGAGGTTTTTGAGGGTTTTGAGAAGAATGAATACCAAAATCCTACTGAAATATGATACCAAGTTGGATTCAGATGAATTGATAGATTGGATCTCGGAGATGGAGAAGTATTTTGATTTTGAGAATACCATGGAAGAGCAAAAAGTGAATATGCTTGTACTAGGTTGAAAGGTTGTGCATCTCTTTGGTGGAAATATTTGCAAGTTGATAGACAGAGAAGAGGTAAAGAGAAGATCAAATCATGGGAGCGAGTGGTTACCAAATTTAAATCAAAGTTTATGCCAGCTAATTATCAAGTAAACTTGTTTTGAAAGTTACAATGTGAAGGAATATACCGAAGCATTCTATAAGTTGAATATCAAATCCAAACATACAGATGATGAAGTTGAACAAGTTGTGAGATATTTGAATGGGTTGCAGGTGTCTATACAAGATGATCTTAGTTTGATCAAGTTGTAGAGCATTGAAGAAGCCAACCAATATGCCCTAAAAGCATAAGAGAATTTCAACAAAAGAAATCATGAGTAGAGACAAAGAGGTAGAGGCAGAAGGTTTTCCGAAGAAATATTTCAAGGAGGAAGAGGATATTCCAAAGGAAGAAGCACCTGTGTAGATTGGACCAAATAAAAGGAAGTAAGTAAGGTTGGTAGGTCATACCAAAAGGATGACAAAAATTTATGTCGGAGAAGAGAACCTGATGGCTACAAGAATGACAGTTATGGAAAGGATGATAGAAGACAAGAAAAAAGAGTGTTTAAAGGGACTTTCTTTAAGTGTCGAGGAGAAGGACATCGTGCATTCAAATGTAGGAAGACAAAAAATACTGAAAGAATGACATTAGTGGAAGAAGACCCTACCAGATCAACTAACAAACCGAAAGACGGAGAACTATTGATGATAAGGAGAGATTTGTGTCATACCAGAGAGGAGGAAGAACCTTTGCAGAGGATAAATTTGTTCAAAATAAGATGTAAGGTATCCGGTAAGTGTTGTAAAGTCATTATTGATAGTGGTAGTTCGGATAATATTATTTTAGAAGAAATGGTGAATAAGTTGAAGTTGGAAAGATTGAAACACCCTAAGCCTTATTAGATAGCATGGATTCAAGATGATCATAAGTTGTTAGTAAGTGAACAATGTTTGGTAAAATTGAAAAATTGGGAATTATCATGATGAAGTTTTGTGTGATATTATGCCTATGGATATTTGTCATATTTTCTTGGGAAGACCTTGGCAGTTTGATAAACAGGCAATACATGATGGGAGAAAGAACACATACACTTGCAAATGGGATAAAGAAAACCCTATTACCCTTGGAGGAACCCCTAAAGAGAGAATTCTATACGAATGCTAAAATTTGTTTGGTGGATGGATGGAAGTTACTGGATGGAATGAGACATGAACATGAGAATGTGTGTTTTGCCTTAGTCCCTAAGAAGACTGAAAAATCCAGAGCATGAAGAAGAACATCCAGAGGAGATAAAGGAGTTGCTGACAGAATATAGAGACATCATTTCCGATAATGTACCTGATGGATTGCAACCTGTGAGGAGTAGCAATCATTGCATGGACCTTATTCCCGGAGCTAGTTTACCTAACAAAGTAGCACACCAGATGACATTGGTAGAGAATGAATAATTTAACAGGCAAGTGTGGGAGTTGTTAAGGAAAGGTTCAATCCGAGAGAGTCAGAATCCTTGTGTGGTACTAGCCATGTTATCACCTAAGAAGAATGGAGAATGGAGAATGTGTACCGATTCCATAGCAATAAACAAGATCATAGTGAAGTATCAATTTCCTTTGCCTAGGATGGATGACATAACGGATTGCTTAAGTAAAGCCAAATACTACGCAAAGATGGATTTGAAGAGTGGATATCATCATATCAAAATTAGAGAAGAGGATGAGTGGAAGACAACATTTAAGACAAATGAAGGACTGTATGGATGGTTGGTGATGCCTTTTGGGTTGACTAATGCACTGAGTACTTTCATGAGATTGATGAACGAGGTATTGAAGAGATTCTTGGATAAGTTTATTATTGTCTATTTGGATGACATTCTAACTTTCAGTAAGACAAAGGAGGAACATATTTTGCGTTTGAGACAAGTTTTGTAGAGATTGAGGGAAGAAAAGTTGTTGATATCTGTGGATGGATTGAAGATGAACTCGGAGAAGGTAAGAGTAATTGTTGAATGGACTACACCAGAAAGCATTAGGGAGGTAAGATCATTTCATGGATTGGCTAGTTTCTACTGAAAGTTTATAAAGAATTTCAATTCAGTTTGTGGCCCTATGGTTGAGACAATGAGAGGAGACATGAAGGATTTCAAGTGGATAACTAGAGCAAATAGGAGCTTTGAATTGTCGAAGAAGAAGGTGATTGAGCATCCTCTGTTAGCTTTACTGGATTTTAGCAAAGTATTTTAAGTAGATTGTGATGCAAGTGGGAATGCAATTGGAGCAGTATTAAGTCAGGAAGGGAGAGTAGTAGCTTATTTCAGTGAGAAGTTGAATGATGCAAGGAGGAGATATTCAGTGTATGATCATGAATTTTATGCCATAATTCAAGCCTTGAAGAAATGGAGACATTACATGTTGCCTAAGGAGTTTGTATTGTATATCGATCATCAAGCTTTGCAGTATTTGAACAGTCAGAGTAAGATGAATCAGAGACAAATGAGATGAGTAGATTTCTTGCAGAGTTACACCTTTGTGTTGAAGCATAGAAGTGGAAAGTCAAACAAAGTTGTTGATGCATTGAGTATGAGGAATTTGTTGATGGAGATGAGAGTGACAATATTATGTTTTGAGGAGTTGAAGACCTTGTATGGTGATGACCTGCATTTTGCATAACCTTGGAAAGCATGTAGAGAACCGGTTATGGTTGATAGAAGCAAATGGTTGGACTATTTCATTCAGGATGAGATGTTGTTCAGAAGGAGTTTAGTTGTGTATACCTAAGAGTTCTATGAGGGATAATTTGATAAAGGAAAGGCATAGTGGAGGATTAGCTGGACACTTTGGTATTGACAAAACAGTAGCATTGGTGAGTGAGCATTACTTTTGGCCTCAAATTCATAAGGATGTCAAGAAATTTGTGTAGGGTTGTAGATTTTGTCAAGTTGCAAAAGGTAGTAGTCAGGATGTGGGATTATATAAGCCTTTGAATGTTCCAGAGAGACCATAGGAAGGCATAAGCATGGATTTGATACTGGGATTGCCTAAAACACAGAGAGGGAATGATTCTATATTTGTGGTGGTGGATATATTCTCGAAGATGGCTCATTTCATACCTTTTAGAAAGACATCAGATGCAGTGCATGTAGTTGACTTATTTTTCAAGGAAGTAGTGAGATTGCATGGATTGCCTAAGAGCATAGTTTGAAACAAAGATACTAAGTTTGTTGGTTATTTTTTGAGGATACTTCAGAAGAAGATGAAGACAAATTTGAAATTTAGTTCTACTTTTCACCCACAAACTGATGGAGAGACAGAGGTAGTAAGCCGAAGTTTGGGAAATTTGTTGAGATGCTTGGTCGGAGAGAAGACCGGAAGTTGGGATTTGATTCTTGCACAAGCTGAATTTGCATACAATAATTCAGTGAACATGAGTACTAGAAGAACACCTTTTGAGATTGTTACCAAAGTGCAGAAGAATTTCCAGATCGTATGTAGTCAATGCATAGTAAGGTTAAACAACAACTAGAGGACATGAACAACAACTATAAGGAGAAGGGAAATGAGAAGAGAAGACCTAAGGAATTTGAATTTGGTGATGAGGTGATGGTATATGTGAGAAAAGAAATATTTTCAGTTGGAACCTACAACAAGTTGCATATGAGGAAGTTTGGACCTTGCAAGATCTTGAGGAAGTTCAGTTTTGGAAATGCATATGAAGTGGAGCTACTAGATAGTTGGGGTATTTCACCTATATTCAACATTCCAAATCTACATCAGTATCATGAGTCGGAATTCAATGAAGACAGTGTTGCAGACTTGGAGAAGAAGATGCCCCTAAAGGAACTAGACCAGATTGAGGATATTTTGGACAATAGGATTGGTCGTAACACTCTGAGCAACCAATAAAAAGAATATCTTGTGAAGTGGAAGGATAGACCAGTTGAAGATTCATCTTGGATTTCTTAGGCAGAGGTAGACCGCCTTGGTTTCCCTCTGACCCCAACAAAGTAAGGGACTCATCACTCACTTATTCAACAACCTCGGATGTCTAATGTAGGAGCATTCCTAGTTCTTGGCAATCTTGCATCAACCAAAACAAATATTTCTTTTCAGTTTGTTTCTTGTTTTGCAGTTTCAACATTTCTTTTTGCATTTTCTTGCATTTTCTCACTGGTTCTTGCAGAGCTAGATTTTTCTTGTGGACACGATTTTGTAATTGACCATGTATGTAGCAGGCCAGTGAGCCGAATCTTGTAGCCCGCATGTTGTCGATAGTGTGTAATCAATTTTCATGATATAATTCATTCAGTTCTGCATTGCCTCCTTCATCTTATCTTGTTTTTGTTGTGTTTTACTCCTGCTGCACAGTCTGGATAGATCTCATTGAGGTCCCTCCTAACCGTGACTGCACCATCATGGTAGCAACATGAGGGTTTGACCTAACACTTCATTAAAAGACACGCAAGGCTCTTATGAGATTTTAGGCATACAAAACTAATGGCTTGAAAAATACAAGATAAATGCATAATATACGAAATTGAAAATAAAAAATATCATGAAATTTCTACCTTAAAAGAGTTGACATAAAAGTTGCAGATTCACTAATTTATTTGAGGAAAAAAATAATGATTTCCTACACTAATAGATTAGTGTCCAATTACAAACAATTTAACCTAGAAAACAAAGAGACGAGATTGAAATAGATGATTGAGATTTAAATAATTGAGACAAATAAATGAAAATAATTGAGAAGGAATAAGGGGTTTATTTGGTTTTAAATTAGAGTGATGTTGAATTTGATTCAATCAATCAATGGACACGTTGTTACAGAATACTAAAATGTGAGATGGTTTGGATAGATATTTTTTTCTTCTATATTGAACACTTCGTTACAAAATCGCAAAAGAGATAAGGTAGTCACATAGACTATCAAGATATTTAAAGTATGCACATTTGACAATAAAATAACAGTAAAAAGCTTAGTTTTAAACTTGATTGGACCATATGACCCTTTCTATAAGTTATGTGAGTTTGACACACAACTTGCGATGTATTCCTACCTTCTGTACACGTTTATTGAAAAATAGACCTTGTTGAAAATTATAACTAAACTTACTATAAGACAAAAGACAAACCATAGACATATTTGATATCAACTAGACCACTACATCTTGAAAAAATCTTTGATATCACAATCACCTTTAAAAAAAACTTTTAAAAATTACCTAAAAGTGTCCCATACCTTTGGAGTGACAACTTTATATGAAGATTTGAAAAGTGACAATGTTTTACCAAATAGTCAAAGCCACCCAACTCTCCATATTTTTCAGCCAATCTCAAAGAAATGTCATATTACAAGATCAAGGCAGATAATAATCTGCACCAAAATTAACCAACGGTAAAAAGACGTTGACAACGAAGTAAAAGAAAAAGTTGTTCCATAATGAGTTTTAACCAAGTAAAAAGAACTTACGGAGTAGCGAGAAAATGAAACCTGAAAAAGGCGGCGGTAAATATCCTAGTCCATCCTAATATCTGTCCTTTTACACATATTAAATATCTGTTTCTCATTTTTTCTTTCTTGTGTGCTCTTATCATCATTCCTTTCGCAGACATTTCATAGATAAGTCTCTAAGTATTTTTCCTTTTTCACACTATTATTTGCAAGAATCCAAGATAGATATCTCTTAGAATCATATTATTATACGCATCTAAATATTTAAATCATATAAATGAGTTTCGATTGATAATTGAAATAAAATAAATATGAAATAATTAAAGGTGTGGATATTTAGTTTTGATTTTGATATAGATATTTTTGTTCAAGTATTAGAAAGATTTTATAAAGGTGCTGAAATTTAATAATTCATCATTGACTTTGTACATTATTATGATCCATTTTCACTAGTGTAGAAGTGAACTTCATCGCAACAAGTTGAAATAGGATGCATGGATTTGAACTTGCAGGTCAAAGATCTAATCTTAGATAATAGGAATCTATTGGCTTAATTTCTAGTATCCTGATTTGTGCAAGGGAAGACAATATTTATAGACACCTTTAGGGAATATGCTAGATTAAAATCGGATTAAATTTTCGTTGGTCAAATCCCCAATGAGATGGCTTTATAGCTCTATGTGAAATATTTGAAGGTGACAAGCATGGAATGACTTGAAAATTTGTCGCAAGCAGGCAAATGTAAAATAGATTCTACTTTTACACGTGTTTTTGATAAATAAAAGAAGGGATTTTGAAAGGGCCTTGACCCTTGTACAAAAGTAAGAGAAGATAAGCATTAAGCACAACAAGACAGATGTGTAGTTCTTTTGTTATGGATAGATGTTGTTGTTATGGACAGACGTTATGATGTGGTATGATGGAGGTGATATAATGTTGTAATCTTTGGAAGATCCTTGTTCTAGAATTTTTCAGTTCTCATTGATCCCAGTATTAGTTATGTGTCTCGGTATTAGTTGTTTTGATCATATCAATAGTATCTCTTCAAGTTTCGTGTTGCGGTATCCTTGGTACGCATGGAGTCTACATTTTGGAGATATTATGCTTAATTTTGTTATAATGGGTCAGTATTCTTGGTTCCGGATGACCCTGCCGCACTCCGGTAATCTCAACATATGCATTGGCAAATGAGGTATGTAAAGGGAAGTGTGTATATATCTTGCAAAGGTCAACACACTCTTTTGTATTAGTGCCCTCTGGTGTAAATATATATGTATATATACATTTGTAGTAGCATGAGGCAATTGTATGGCATGAAGGTGTGTGTGAGAAAGAGATTGAGGAAGATCATGAGTCAACAACAAAGGTAGTAGTGTGTGAAGTGTGAGTTGCGGATAGCGAAGACAGACAGTGTTGCATAGTGCAATAGTCCTTCATCAGATCTGTTAGCACATATTTTTTCAAAATATTTTGTGCTATTTATTTGATGTTTTATATACATTTTCATCATAAGAGCATGTATTGGATTATATGTGCAGGAGGCATGTTGCGGTATCAGAAAGATCTTGTTGTGACCTATTTTCAAAATTGGACAAGTACCGCTAGGGCATGCTAAGGGTTGGCACTAAATAGGGAGTACATGAGGAAGTTTTATCATGATAGTATTGGGATCCTTATAAAGACATTCTTTGGGCCTATGTGATAGACTTTGTCATTTATTAGCATATGAAGTTTCCATGAAAGGTTGCAAGTGCAAATGATATATGAAGAGGAGCTTGATTAGCATAATTATCAAATTTGAGCTATCAATGTAAGTTACCCCGACAAGAGCGACTAGCATAAACAACGAAAGAGGCTATCGACGTGACCTAGACTGACCACTCTGAAGGAGGACCAAAAGGAGGTTCAAAAGGATGATTTCATCAGCGTAACATTCACTATCGGGGATATGAGAAAATGTTGTGTCAATAGCCGATGAGGTTATCGATATAACTTACACCGATGAAAGAGAATGCGAAGTAGAGGTCGTCAATGTCATCGAGTCATCAAAAAATGTCATTTCATGCTACCTCGATACCCGATGGGCTAGGTGGCAAAGGTGGTGTCATCGACAGGACTTGCTTTGATGAGGCAACACCAAAAGGTGGAAAATAGGACTCATCGGGATAACTTAAACCATCGGTGAAAAGTGTTTTAGGTTACGTCGATACCCTATGAAAAGGACAAGTCAGGCACGAAGAAGGAGACTATATCGGGATGAGTTATACCGATAAAAAATGAAGTCGTCAGGATATCATCGCCTCATCGGGAGGATACATTTTTTGTTACGTCGATACGCGATGAGAAAGAAGAGGTAGGTGCGAAAGAGGAGATCTCATCGAGGAAATATATGTCGATGGACCGAAGGAATTAAAAGACTCATCAGTTTGAAGGTGATGGCATCAAGTCATTGGAGAAACATAAAGTAAGATGTCTGGATCCCCAATAAGATGACCCGATATAACAAACAAGATGCGGACCACAAAGGAGGACTCATCGAGATATCTTAAACCATTGGAGTAGCGTCTTTAGAGTTATGTCGATACCCGATGGACAAAATGCTACACAGGAATAGAAGGAGGGTACATGGGGATGACCTATGCCAATGAGATATAAAGGTAAAGACAAAGCTTAGATACAAGGCGGAGCCATCAGGGAAGTTATAACCATTGGAATTATAATAAATGAGCTCCACCAATACCCAATGGAGTGATCGATAAGGCCTATGCCGATGAAAAGGATAGGTGGCACCGAGTGATTGAATTATCAGGAGGAGCTATCATGACTAGCTGTTTCAAAATCTGATCTTAAATAATCCACCCGCCATTATTAAATATAGGCAACAGATAGGTCTATGCTTACACGAGGCAAATTACAACATCATTTAAATTTAGTAAATGCCCCTTAAGCATTAAATCTATATATAGAAGCTGGTATAAGGAATTGGCATAGAAAAATGAAGCAGACAAAGAGAATGGAGCGAAATTAAGCTACAAAATTTTGAATTTCAGTTAAGCTTGAGGTATTAAGAATTGGAGGGCTCTAGTTCAAAAGGCAAAAGAAAGGTCACCGAGGTTTTTGAGAGCGCCTCGAAGAAGTCTAAAGGTGGAGAGGGTGCACTGAGGCAGAAATTAAATCAAGATATGATTGATCAAATGAGCTCACCAGGAGCCAAATCCCGGAGATCTAAGGCTAACCTGCCCGTCTGTGATGAGTTCGAAGATGATTTCAAGGAAATTGGTGATGTCTACACCAGGATTAGAGGTCACAAGTTGTTCTTGTATCATTATTCAAGGAGGAGTAAGCTGACCCCAATCTCAAACCCATGGATAACTGGATTGGGTAAACTTGTACTTCCTAACGTCTTTGTGAGTGTCCATTGATGAAAACATTGTTAGGTCCCGTAGACAACTGAGAGGGGGGGTGAATCAGTTGTCAAATAAATTCAAACCAAAACAACTTAACCAAGCTTAATGCTTAATACCGATAAACCAAACTTTATGCCGATAGACAGTTTATCAATTAATTGCAGTAACGGTAAAGATTAATGCATGAAACAGAAAGACAATAAATTCCACAATACATAACACCAATGTTTGTACATGGAAACCCTGTAAGGGGAAAAACCACGGTGGGAAACCTTACCCACAATCAGATGATACTACTGCAGATAGTATGTGTATACAAATGGGGTCTGCACATGCAGAAAGGCCAAGCACCTAGAGCTCACTGCTCAAACACAAATAGGAGTCACACTTACTACAATTGGATGGTTAAATCCAATAATGATGTACTGCTCAAAATAGCATCTTCATCTGTTGGATTCAGTACCGGTTCAGTTCTGATATGCCTTCACAAAAACCTTGCGTCACCTTCAAATGATGTCTGCATGTATAGCTCTACTTATTCTCGCATATACCTTCTTACAATTCCTTTTCCTAATTGCATATCGATCTTACAAATAAGATATATACCATAACCTAAGACCAATTTTAGTAGGTCCGCTCTAAAAGATATTGCAATAAAATAATTATAAGTAAATCAATAACCGATGCAATATCCAATTCAACATGTTGGCTTAATGCATTTACAATATCAACAAAATCATCTCCAATGCATGTCGTGCTGATTTGAAATAGATAAGCCTATCGGTGCTTATTCTGGACCTATTTGCCGGTAACAACAAATATGCAAACACGAATATACCAATGAACAAATCTCCAAGACAAAGTTTCCAAACGATGTCTTCAACATAACCAAGTGTTTTCCATGTCATTCCAAGTGTCGGTGAACAATATATCCTGCCAGTGTACCAGATACCGGTGACTGTGTATAAGTCACTTGCTTGCCGGTGAACATTGCCAATCCTCCAAAGTGCCAGAGTTGATAAGAGTTAATAGGTGTTGACATCAATGACAAAACCATATCAACATATCCAAAATACCAACAATCTCCCCCTTTGGCATTGATGACAGCACAAGATGGAAAAACCATCAAAGTGCCAAAACAGAAATGCCAAATACCAAAAACCAACAATCTCCCAAAAGAGATCATAACCAGAAATCAAAATTCAGATACAAAGAGTAATCAATCTCTCCCAAAGTAACAATCTCTCCCCCTGAGAGTAACATGTGTTTTCCTTGTCTTTTTCCATATCAATCTCTCCCCCTTTGACATCAAATGCCAAAGCCAATACAAAAACCAGGTTCAAATACAAAATACCAACCAATTCAGTATACCAACTACTCCCCCTGAGAAGTAGCTCTCCTCATCAAAGCCAGAGTAAAAGATTTATCTGTTAATTCTGTCGGTTGATGACAAACATCAACTGTCTAAGTCTCTACCGGTGGGGGTATGACCCCAAGCTGGTCTCTGAGATATTCAAAAGTCTCCTTAGGAAAAGGCTTAGTGAAAATATCTGCAATCTATTCTTTAGTATTCACATAAACCAGTTTTACTTCTTTTGCTTCAACCTTCTCTTTCAGAAAATTCAATTTGATAGAAACATGTTTAGTTTTAGAATGTAGTACCAGATTCTTAGATATATCAATTGTTGTTGTGCTATCACAATAGATAGGTATAGGTTCCTTGCATTTTACCTTTATGTCCTTCAACATTTTCTTAAGCCATAATACCTGTGTACTGTTAGTTGATGCTGCAACATATTCTGATTCTTTCGTTGATAAAGATGTGAAACTTTGTTTCTTACTCAACCAAGAAATTAATTTGTTTCCAAAAAAAAATGCTCCGTCGGTGGTGATTTTTTTGTCATCCACATCTCCTACCCAATTTGCATCTGTGTATGCACATAATTCAAAGTTTTCATCTCTAGGATACCATAAGCCAAGATTTGTAGTGCCTTGTAAGTACTAAAAAATCCTTTTTACTGTTGATTCATGATTTTCTCTAGGATTACTCTAAAATCTTGAAACAATACATACTACATTCATAATATCAGGTCTTGTTGTGTCAAATACAGTAGGCCTCCTATCATAGATTTGTACCTAGTCGGATTAACAGGTGTAGATTCATCCCTTAGTGATAATTTGTCATTTGTAGTCATAGGTGTGCTTACCGGTTTAGAGTTCTCCATCCCAAATTTATTTAGTAACTCCTTCAAGCACTTGGATTGACTCAAGAATATACCTTTATTAGTCTGTGAAATCTACAATCCTAAAAAGAATTTTATCTCTCCAATCATAGACATTTCAAATTCTTGTTGCATTTCAATAGAAAAGTCTTTACATAGTCCATCTTCTCCTCCAAAGATTATATCATCAACAAAAACTTCTATAACCAAGATGTAATCATTAGTCACTTTATAGTATAAGTTGATGTCAGCATTACCTTTAGAAAAACCAATCTTCAAAAGATATTTATCCAATCTAGCATACCAAGCTCTTGGAGCTTGCTTCAACCCATACAAAGCTTTCCTTAACCTGCAAACCATATCTTTGTTATCTGTCAAAGAAAATCCATCAGGTTGCTCAATGTAAACTTCTTCTTCAAGATCTCCATTCAGAAATGCACATTTAATATCCATTTGATATACTTTGTAGTTCTTGTGTGCTACAAAAGCCAAGAATAATCTGACTGCCTCAATTCTAGCTACCGGTGCAAAGGTTTCATTATAATCAATTGCTTCTTTCTGAGAATATCCCTTGCTTCTTTCTTGCTTTATTTCTGATTACCTTACCATATTCATTAAGTTTGTTTCTGAATACCCATTTTGTTCCAATTTTTGTCTTTAGGTCGGGGAACTAATGTCCATGTGTTATTCTTTTCAATGTGTTCTAGTTCCTTTTCCATAGCTTTAATCCAGTGCTTATCTTCACATGCCTCATTAATTGATGATGGTTCAATTTGAGAACTAAGACATACCTCTTCATTTCCCAGTCTTCCTCTTGTCATAACTCCTTGATACTTGTTCCCAATTATTTGATTTTCAGAGTGGTTCAATATTACATATCGGGGTGTCTTAGTTTGAAGTTGTTCCTCAGTTACAGTGCAATTTTCAAATGATGCCGGTGTAACTGGATCTTCATTCTGTACCGGTGGGTTCAATGCAGGTTCATTTTTCAGTATCTCTGTTGCCAGTTCAGAGTCTATATACCTTGAAGTTCCTCTAAATTGTTTATCAATATTCACATTTGTACTCTCAACAATTTTCTCCAATCTCTTGTGAAAACATCTATATGCTTTGCTCTTAGATTAATAAACAAGAAATATTCCTTCATCACTTCTAGGATCAAATTTGCCAATATACTCATCTCTCCTAATATAGCATTTACTTCCAAATATTCTGAAATATTTGAGAGTAGGAGTAATGTCAAACCATAGTTCATGACAGGTCTTACCGGTTTCACCTTTGATGTGAACTTTGTTGAATGTATAGACCGTTGTGCTTACTGCCTCTCTCCAATATACATGTGGTGGATTTGCTTCTGATAACATACTTCTAGTTGCATCTAAGATAGTTATGTTTTTCCTTTCTACAACTCCATTTTGTTGTTGTGTCCGAGGTGCTGATAACTGTCTTCTTATTCCATTCACTTCACAGAATGTATTAAATTCCTTAGATGTGAATTCACCTCCTTGATCTGATCTCAAACATTTGATTTTCTTGCCGGTTTCATTTTCTACCATCACCTTGAATAGTTTGAACTTTCCAAGTGCTTATGATTTTTCTCTGAGAAAAGTAACCCAACACATTCTAGAATAGTCATCAATGATTAGCATGAAATATCTATCACCTTGTAAGCTTTTAGTTCTAGCTAGACCACATAAATCAGAATGAATTAAGTCAAGAGCACTATTGGATTTTTCTGGAATACTTTTAAAAGATGCTCTAACTTGATTTCCAAATTGACATTCCTTACATATCGGATTGTGAGGTTTAACAATCTTAGGTAAATCTCTAACTGCCTTAGTAGTATTGATTTTCACAATGCAATCAAAATTTACATGACAGAGTCTCTTATGCCATAGCCAACTTTTATCAATATGTGCAATCAAGCATGTCTTTTCACTGTTATTCAAATGAAAGATATTACCTCTAGTTTGATTACCGGTTGCAATTTCCAAACCAGTTTTGTTCATAATTTTGCATTTTCCATTCTTGAATTGTAACTGAAATCCTTTCTCAACTAATTGACCAACACTCAAAAGATTATGCTTTAAACCTTCAACATAGCAAACATTGTCAGTATTATGCTTACCATCAAGAGATATAGTACATTTTCCTTTGATTAAACAAGCTTTATCATCTCCAAATATTACCAGACCTCCATTATATTCCTAAAAAGTCAAGAATTTACTTTTTTCACCGGCCATATGATGTGAGCATCCTGAATCAATGATCCATTCATCCTTAACTTCAACTTTAGCTGCCAGGGCCTGCTCTACCTGTTGAACAGTAGGTGTCGGTTGATCTTCTATTATAGCAAAAAATACCCATCCATTGTTTGTCGGGTCCTCATCAGAATCATCAGTGACTCCTTCATCAGCAAGATAACAAGATTTATCTTTATTCTTCTTAAATTTGTATCTCTGATATTCAGGGTTAGGCTTGTATGTTCTTCTAACTTCTTCTCTTAGTCTAGCATGTCTATTAGGGCATCTTGAAGCCATATGACCAATCTTATTACAGTTAAAACATTTAAAGGGTGCTTTACCTTCATACTTACTTCCAAGTGGACCTTTAGGCATTTTCCTTGCAAATAGTTCTTCATTTTCTCTCCTTCTTTCTTCAAGTTCTCTTGCATAAAGGCTTTCCAATCAGATTTGTCAAATGATGGTGCAGATGATGTTGATGCCTTAAAAGCTAAATTTGTCTTTATAGTAGCAACAAGACCAAATTCCTCAATTTCAAAAGCTGAAAGTTTTCCAATCAATGTGTCCCTAGTTACTGATGTATTAGGCATTGTTCTTAACTCATTTATAGCAGTAACTTTCATTTTATATGTTGGTGGCAATCCTCTTAAAACTTTTGAAATAATTTAATCTTCACTTAAGGTTCCTCCACAACATTTAATACCCAAAACAATTTCATTTACTCTTTCCATAAAAGAAGAAATCCTTTCATCTTCTTCCATTTTCATATTTTCATACCTGACTTGGAAGCTTTCAAGTTTTGCAATTTTTACTGTGGAATCTCCTTCATTCAATGTTTCTAAATGGTCCCAAATAGATTTAGCAATAGATCTATTTGATAATCCCATGATTTGTTGATCTGATAATGTGCTCAAAAGTGCTTCTCTTGCTTTGCAATCATTTTCCTCATCTTTTCCTAAGGTAGGTGGATTAGGTTGACTTTGAGGAGCAATATAGCCATTCTTTGTAACATCCCAAATGTCCTTTCCAATGCAATTTAGATGTGTCTACATCCTAATCTTCCATATGCCATAGTTGGTTTCATCAAGTTTAGGATTGTCCTTCCTGAAATAGTTAGTAGACATTGGATCTCCTCAAGCTGTTAAACTTCTGCAAAAAGAGGACTAAGCTCTGATACCAATTGTTAGGTCCCGGAGACAACTGAGAGGAGGGGGGTGAATCAGTTGTCAAATAAATTCAAACCAAAAACAACTTAACCAACCTTAATGCTTAATACCGGTAAACCAAACTTTATGTTGCTTGACAGTTTATCAGTTAATTGCAGTACCGGTAAAGATTAATGCATGAAACAGAAAGACAATAACATCCACAATACATAACACCAATGTTTGTACGTGGAAACCCTGTAAGGGGAAAAACTACGATGGGAAACCTTACCCACAATCAGATGACACTACTACAGATAGTATGTGTATACAAATGGGGTCTGCACATGCAGAAAGACTAAGCGCCTAGAGCTCACTGCTCAAACACAAATAGGAGTCACACTGACTACAATTGGATGGTTAAATCCAATAATGATGTACTGCTCAAAATAGCATCTTCATATGCTGGATTCAGTACCGGTTCAATTCTGATATGCCTTCACAAAAACCTTGCTTCACCTTCAAATGATGTCTGCATGTATATCTCTTCTTATTCTCGCATATACCTTCTTACAATTCCTTTTTTTAATCGCATATCGATCTTACAAATAAGATCTTACATATATACCATAACCTACGACCAATTTTAGTAGGTCGGCTCTAAAAGATATTATAATAGAATAATTATAAGTAAATCAATAACCGATGCAATATCCAATTCAACATGTTGGCTTAATACATTTACAATATCAACAAAATCATCTCCAAAGCGTGTCATGCTGATCTGGAATAGATAAGCCTGTCGGTGCTTATTCTGGACCTATTTGTCGGTAACAGCAAATATCCAAACACAAATATACCAATCAACAAATCTCCAAGACAAAGTGTCCAAACGATGTCTTCAACATAACCAAGTTTTTTCCATGTCATTCCAAGTGCTGGTGAACAATAAATCATGTCGATGTACCAGATATCGGTGACTGTGCATAAGTCACTCGCTTGTCGGTGAACATTGCCAATCCTCCAAAGTGCTAGAGTTGATAAGAGGTAATAGGTGTTGACATCAATGACAAAACCATATCAACATATCCAAA
Organism: Cryptomeria japonica; assembly: GCF_030272615.1. Taxonomy (NCBI): domain Eukaryota; kingdom Viridiplantae; phylum Streptophyta; class Pinopsida; order Cupressales; family Cupressaceae; genus Cryptomeria; species Cryptomeria japonica. The sequence goes on from NC_081413.1 coordinate 271,666,457, forward strand.
ATACCAACAAACATTGGCTAGGGCTTACAATGCCACAAAAAGATGTATTCAATTGCCGAATGGTGAAGCACTCATCCGCATTTCAATGGCCACCATTCAGGAGGTTTTTGATCTTGGTCCCAAATTTGACGTGCCTCTGTCTTTTGAAAAACTAGAAGAAGAGTATACAAAGATGGACACTGTGTACAATGGGTGGAATTTGGCCATACATAAGGCTGAGAAAGGAAAGTTGACAGATGAAGGCGGGACCTCATTTGACATCATTTTCAGGCAATATTTGCAGTATACATATATGGCATGCAGACAAGTGGGAGGAGTTGAAGTTTCAGATGTAGCTCAGGTAGGACCTTTGGTACTTGCTGCTGACACACAAATGCATGAGTCGAGACAATTCGACTATGCTACTTATATTATTGAGAAGATGCATGAGAGTTTCTTAAGCCTTCATAATAACCCCGACAAATCTTTAAAGTTTTACTCTTTGTTAATGCATATTATTTTGTTTTATGGTCAACACAGGGAGCTATGGCTTGAGAAATTGAAGCTAAAAGTTCATAGCAAGGATGGACAGGAGAAGCCAACACAACTATGGTTGTCATTGTGGGATTCTCGGTTTATGAGATCTCACTATATCAAATTTGAAGAATTTTGTGTTCAACCATTATACAGAGCTTTTTGAGTTTCTTTTGATGGGTCATTTTCAGAAGAAATCAAAAGATTTCTTAGACCCCATGAACATGGAGATACTAGGGTGAATCACAATTGGGGTGACTAGTATGTATGTCAAGACTTCACATATGTTAGAGTTTTTGGATTCGAAGGAGCTCCTTATGTTCTACCAAAGCCTACACCTGACAAAATTGCCTACCTAGATATTGTAAGGCAAATGACTGTCACAAATGCAATGCATTTTGGGGGTGCCCACAAGCAAGTTTTCTTGCCCGAGACTTTACATTTTGGTGATTTCACTATTGTATCTACAAAGGCATATGAAATCATTGACAAGCGGTTAATAGAAGATTATAACCTCTATGAGCACACAAGCAGAAAGAATTGTGACCCAAAGGGTTATATCCACCAGAGTAGAAAAGGGCAAAATCTGGGTGATTATTTTCATGAGCATGTTGAAGCCTAGGATATCTTCAAGAACAAGGAATCTGAGGAGGCTATGCAAATCATTCAGGATCTAAACTTGAAACTGGAAAGAAAAAAGACAAAGATTGCAGGAGATGGGAGAAGAAGAAGAAGCTAAGAGCGAGTCAAGTGAGAATGAGGTTGTTTCAAGATTCAGGAGGCCTGAAAGGGAGGACGAGCTTGAAGCATAGGACATAACTGTTGCGAGGATGAATGTAGATGTAGATGTTACGTTAGAGGAGCATACCTCTTTTGTGTCTAATGATGAGTTCATCAAATCGAAGGAATTTAAGTCCTTCCAGTATCATTTCAAAGGAAAAGGCTAAGAGAAGCAATGCCTGATATAACACCAGAAAATGAGGCAGAGATGCTTAGGAAACTAAAGGTTGATATCGATGTAGAAGTAGAAGGCATGACTTCTCAAAGGGGAAGGCAACTTCTTGTAGAGGCAGGAATTATTCTCTTTCCAAGTTGGGATCTTAGTTCATCCTCTATTTTTGATAGCCTATTGTATTCAGAGAAGAAGGAATTCAAGTTAGACATTCAGGGCATGGATGACATCTTCATTGGATCAAAATATGATCCAGATGACGAGGCTATGCGTTTGTGGTCCCTTTATCCCCCAAATAAGAGGCCGAAGATCATAGATGTGGACAAGGATTTTGGACACATGATGAAGTTGAAGGTTGGTGAAGTTGATCCCATGGTCACGACAGATATGGGAGTTGATATTTCAAAACTAAACAAAGCACAGATGAAGATGTTGGTGAAAGAAGCAGGAAAGTATAAAGCATTGTATGAGGAACTTTTGAGAAGTAGGGCCAACTTGTACCCCAGATAGCGAATGAATCCAAGCTAAGAAAGAAGTCCGAAGAATTGCACAATGAAAACAAAAAATTGAAGGAAAGAATGCACTAGAGCATAAGGACAAACACAACATGTGTCTTATTGTCTAAACAATTCGAAAATCTATAGAAGATACTGGAGAAATTCTGGACTGTCTACCAGAGAAACATGGATAACACGGTGTCGCACTAGAGGATCCTTGATAGGTTAAACATACTACTGTAGGATCAGACACTAAGTGACAAAAGGATCAGTAAGGTCAAAAAACTAATTGACGCCCATCAAGGATTCACAACAGAGTTGAATATTGAATATGAGGAATGTAAGGGGATTGTTAATCATGGATTTCCAAGCGTGGTAGATGATATAGGGGTTATGATCGATAAACACCAGTGGATTACTGAATGCGGATCTCTACTCAGTTTAGCCCTTAGCGTTGCCCGTGCGGATGCATTGGATATGAATGAAACAGGGGAACAGGTTGAAATTTTTGTTACAACAGAGATAGCAGTCAAGGACATTATCTTCAGTGCCTGCACATATAAAGATGAGGGATATCTTCGACATATCCATAAATATGGTCAGCGGCTGGATGGAAAAAAATAGTCTATGTCCTTGTTTTGTTTATAGCAATTAGGGAGTCAATTAGGTTTCTATTAGTTTTATTTTATACTAATGAAAGGGTGTTTCCTTTCATTCATATCTTTTGAGTCATAAATATAGAGAGAGTCATTTTGTATTCTAGAGAGGAGAAAATGACAAGAAAATTGTTATTTTTCAAGATGGTCGGTTGGAACCAATAGTTTTATGTAAAGCAGGTCTGTAGAAATGAAAATCCATTTTGTGCAAGAAAATGTATCATGAAGTATTTGTGAGTCTACAGATTTTGTACACCCATTGTTCCAAGAAATTAATATACAAGATCTACTTCTTTTTATCTTTAGATCGTTTCATGTTATATGATGTTGATGAGTTAAAATCCCTTGGGTAAATCTGAATAAGGGTTGTTGCAGTGTTTTATCATTTGTTGTTATACAGATCACATAATTATTTTTGTTGCTCTTATAACGTACATTGAAGTCATTGCAGTGATAGTTTTGCATACCTGTGAGTTTTCTCAAACTATCTCCAAGGACCACAAATATTTGTCAATTAAATAACATGTAAATTGTCAGATAAGGCACTGGTTTGTTGTTGGTTTTCTGTGAATAGATTTTGGTGTGCACAAAGTCCTCACTAGAGAAAAATATTACTAGTTTCTATTAGCTTTTTTCTTTCATAATTACTCAAGGTTCTAATAGTATTCTTCTATAAGCTTTGTTCGTTATCAATTATACTCAAGTTTTTTAGATTAAAATAAGTGAAAAGCATATCATAAAGCATAGTTGCAGGAAACAATTTGCCATACCTGTAAACAGCTAGATTCGATAATTTAAATTCACTATAAAGAAATCTCTTTATGCTTTGGAGATTGGGGTATACCCATCTAAGGTCTAGTGGAGCCTAAAGTGCAGAGCAATTTGGTCTTTAACCATTCCTATTCGTTGGCCAAGGCTGATTGGATCAGTTAGGGATTTGGCAAGTCTCTTTGATTTCCAATATGTGGTTTTGGGAACCAACGAGATCTATTGTAGGACAGTTGTACAAAGATCTCTTACCAGATATATTGTAAGAGTGTAAATTATAATTTGAGCTTAATATTCAAACTAATCATATGCATTTGGAGATGCAATCCTTTTCAGTTCAACCTTTTATGTTGCATTGAGAATTCTGGCAGTAAGTCATTCCTTTGTATCTTTGCAGTGAGCAGTCTGGCAATGAGCCACTTTTGTAATCTAGCAATGAGCTACCCAATTTTTAAAACACCATATAGCTAGTTATAATCTCCCAAGAGCTAACACTCTCCATGATTTTTCCCATTTGGGCTATCCACGTATAAAATTTGGTGCTTGTCTTGTGGTTGTGTTCTTCATGTTTATTCTTCATTTGTTGTTTTATATCTGTTAAGATTGTTTGATGAAGATTTATATCTCTATGGAAGATTAAGGTTTGAGAAAACTTTTTATTTGTGGGAATACTAATTCACCACCACCCACCCCCCCCCCCCCCGCCCTCTTGGTATTTTGGTCCTTTCAACCTAATTAACACAAGCTACCTTGCAAGTTAGTTCCATGATATGTCAAAAAGTAGAAAATTTTACTCTAGCACTATGTGACGTAGTCATGGCTAGATGGTTTAATGAAGGGTTATCGATCTACGCAACCAATAAAAAAATACTTAGCCATTTTCCATTGAATGGTACAAAAATAATACTCTTTATTTATATGCAAACACAACATTACAATATAGCAAAAATGATATTTCGATATGCTAGGTCTCAATTTATTGACTACAAAATAGAAAAATAATATAATTCAAAAGATATGACAATAAACTTGTTCTTCCCAATCTATAGATATAATATCTTCTCACTTTTCTCATTGATCTCTATTTACTTTCCAAAGTGTTTATATATCAAATTTTAGTAATAAGAGTGATCTTAGTTAGTCACAAGGTAACACAAAACTTATTGCCTTTAAAACATGTGGTTAGCCATGTGTGTAGATAAATTGGATTTAATGATGAAGGATTGGTAATTCTTAATCCAGTTCTCACCAAAAGAATTATTGGGCCCATTGCTCCTTAATATGTTCACTTTACTACAACAAATTCCAAAACTCTATTGCAATCTAGTAAGAGTGAATTTATTTGTAAGCCTACCAAGTCCTATAATAGATCACACACTATAATATGCAAGTTAAATCATATTTTTCTAGAATTTATAGCATGACATTGATGAGCTAATTTATAACTTATTCTATTACTTACAAGGTGAGATTTGTAAGTAAGGAGAAATATACCAAGATATTTAGTGATTGTCTAGTATGAATGAAAAATCACAAAAAATAAATAAGTTACAAAAGAAACAAAATTTTGTGACGCAAGATTAGTCTCACACCTTGGGATGTTCTTGCATTACTCTAAAGGGAATATGTATAGGCAATAATAACAATATGTAGGAGGTAGGTATAGAGGATGGTTGAGGAAGATTTGACTAAAAGTTTATAGGTATTTATGATGAATATATTCAATAGATTTATAAACGGAATCATGGTTTACCATATGATAAGACTATGTATCTACAATAGGAAACCTAGTTGATTGCACAAATATTTGAATTTGTCCACCAATTAATATTTCTTTACAATTTCAACATTCTCAATAAATGCCTCATAATCATACTATTAGTTCTCCTCATTTGAATACAACTTGTTATGTACATAAGAGGTAGAAGGAAGAGGGGTAGTAATGTGATGCATAAGCATTCCTGCTTCTTGGCAATCTTGCATCAACCAAAAAAATCATTTCTTTTCACTTTGTTTCCTGTTTTGTAGTTTAAGAATTTATTTCTACATTTTCTGGCATTTGCTCACTGGATCTTGCGGAGCTATATTATTCTTGTGGACATGATCATCTTCCCTTTCCCAAATCCATGGGACGTTTGGACATCTTACCAGTAAGTTATCGATTTTGGATTCTGAGACATATTTTGGCTTTGAACATTAAAAGCGCTTGGACCTATTTGCGATTGGTGAATCTTGTGGATCTTTTCCGTAGCTTGTGGAGCTTCATCTCGTTGATTCCAAAGTTCTTTGACATGTGGCTGACCTTCCTTTGGGTTTTCTGGAGGATTCTCTTTAACAGAGGTCGACCTTATCGTTTTACACATTTGATCTTGTTCATCGGCATTTAATCCTTCTTGGGCCGATGCAACTCTCTCTTGATCATATAAATCATTGTAATTAAGCATTATAATTCATGGCGAAGAAGATAAAAATAATATCTTGTGATCTAGAGGTTCGGAGTTGACCGATTCTTTAATTGAGCATTTATGTAGCAGGCTAGTGAGCCGAATCTTGTGCCTCGCATGTTGTCAATAGATTGTAATCAGTTTTCATGATATAATTCATTCAGTTCTACATTGCCTCCATCATGTTATCTTGTTTCTATTGTGTTTTCCTCCTATTGCATGGTCTAGAATAGATCTCATTAAGGTCCCTATTAACCGCGACTACACCAAGTGGTATGAGAGCGAGATTTTGTTCCTAAGATTGCATTGTCTTGGAGATTTTTTTGTAGGGTGGTGGATTGTGGATCCCTCCTGCAACTGCAGAGGACTGACGTGAAGATGGTGTGAAGAGGAAATAGGAATGGTGGAGCGCGTGGAAATGCAAACCCTATTGTGATAGAAATGTTGAGAGGAATTGCAACCCAGTTAGAAACTATTGAGAAACCCGAGAGAAGAGGTCAACATGTTGAAAAGGTGAGTGAAGATGAAGAAGAAGGAGTGCACCTGCAGATCAAGCAGCAAACCCACCAGTGATCGATCCAAATGAAGAGAGGTTTTTGAGGGTTTTGAGTAGAATGAATACCAAACCACATTTTACCCCACTGAAATATGATGGCAAGTTGGATTCAGATGAATTGATAGATTGGATCTCAGAGATGGAGAAGTATTTTGATTCTGAGAATACCACGGAAGAGCGAAAAGTGAATATGCTTGTACTAGGTTGAAAGGTTGTGTGTCTCTTTGGTGAAATATTTGCAAGTTGATAAACAAAGAAGAAGTAAAGAGGAAGATCAAATTGTGGGGGCGAGTGGTTACCAAATTTAAATCAAAGTTTATGCTAGCTACTTATCAAGTAAACTTGTTCTGAAAGTTACAGAACCTGAAGAAAAAGGAATCAAGTGTGAAGGAATATACTGAAGCATTCTACAAGTTGAGTATCAAATCCAAACATAAAGATGATGAAGCTGAACAAGTTGTGAGATATTTGAATGGGTTGTAGGTGTCTATACAAGATGATCTTAGTTTGATCAAGTTGTAGAGCATTGAAGAAGCCTACCAATATGCCTTGAAAGCATAAGAGAAGCTCAACAAAAGAAATCACGAGCAGAGACAAAGAGGTAGAGGCGGAAGATTTTCTAGAGGAAAATTTCAAGGAGGAAGAGGATATTCCAAAAGAAGAAGCACCTGTGTAGATCGGAACAAATACAAGGAAGTAAGCAAGGTTGGTAATTCATACCAAAAGGATGACAAAAATTTCTGCTGGAGAAGAGAACCTAATGGCTACCGGAATGAGGGTTATGGAAAGGATGACAGAAGACAAGAAAAGAGAATGTTTAAAGGGACTTTCTTTAAGTGCGGAGGAGAAGGACATCATGCATTCAAATGTAGGAAGACAAAAAATACGGGAAGAATGACATTAGTGGAAGAAGACCCTACCAGATCAACTAACAAACTAGAAGATGGAGAACTATTGATGATAAGGAGAGATTTGTGTCATACCAGAGAGGAGGAAGAACCTTTGTAGAGAATAAATTTGTTCGAAATAAGATGTAAGGTATCTGGTAAGTGTTGTAAAGTCATTATTGATAGTGGTAGTTCAGATAATATTGTTTCAGAAGAAATGGTGAATAAGTTGAAGTTGGAAAGATTGAAACACCCTAAGCCTTATTAGATAGCATGGATTCAAGATGATGATAAGTTGTTAGTAAGTGAACAATGTTTGGTAAAATTGAAAATTGGGAATTATCATGATGAAGTTTTGTGTGATATTATGCCTATCGATATTTGTCATATTTTCTTGGGAAGACCTTAGCAGTTTGATAAACAGGCAATACATGATGGGAGAGAGAACATATACACTTGCAAATGGGATAAAGCAAACCCTGTTGCCCTTGGAGGAGCCCCTGAAGAGAGAAGTCTATACGGATGCTAAAATTTGTTTGGTGGATGGACGGAAGTTCCAGGATGGAATGAGACATGAGAATATGTGTTTTTCCTTAGTCCCTAAGAAGACTGAGAATTTAGAGCATGAAGGAGAACATCCAGAGGAGATAAAGGAGTTGCTGACAGAATATAGAGACATCATTTCTGATAATGTATCTGATGGATTGCAACCTGTGAGGAGTATCAATCATTGGATGGACCTTATTCCCGGAGCTAGTTTGCCTAACAAAGTAGCACACCGGATGACACTGGTAGAGAATGAATAATTTAACAGGCAAGTTCAGGAGTTGTTAAGGAAAGTTTTGATCCAAGAGAGTCAGAATCCTTGTGCAGTACTAGCCATGTTAGCACCTAAGAAAAATGGAGAATGGAGAATGTGTACCAATTCCGGAGCAATAAACAAGAGCACAGTGAAGTGTCAGTTTCCTTTGCCTACGATGGATGACATAACGAATAGCTTAAGTAAAGTCAAATACTACACAAAGATAGATTTGAAGAGTGGATATCATCATATCAGAATCAAAGAAGAGGACGAGTGGAAGTCAACATTTAAGACAAATGAAGGATTGTATGAATGGTTGGTGATGCCTTTTGGGTTGACTAATGCATCGAGTACTTTCATGAGATTGATGAACGAGGTATTAAAGAGATTCTTGGATAAGTTTGTTATTGTCTATTTGGATGACATTCTAATTTTCATTAAGACAAAGGAGGAACATATTTTGTGTTTGAGACAAGTTTTGTAGAGATTGAGGGAAGAAAATTTGTTGATAAACATTAACAAGTGTAGTTTCATGAAGGAAGAACTAGTATATTTAAGATTTGTGATATTTGTCGATGGATTGAAGATGGGCCCTGAGAAGGTAAGAGTAATTGTTGAATGGACTACACCATAAAGCATTGTGGAGGTAAGATCATTTCATGGATTGGCTAGTTTCTACCGGAAGTTTATAAAGAATTTAAGCTCAATTTGTGGCCCTATGGCTGAGACAATGAGAGGAGACATGAAGGATTTCAAGTGGATAACTAGAGAAAATAGGAGCTTTGAATTGTCGAAGTAGAAGGTGACTGAGCATCCTTTGTTAGCTTTATCGAATTTTAGCAAAGTATTTCAAGTAGATTGTGATGCATGTGGGAATGCAATTGGAGTAGTATTAAGTCGGGAAGGGAGAGCAGTAGCTTATTTCAGTGAGAAGTTGAATGATGCAAGGAGGAGATATTTAGTGTATGATCATGAAAATTATGCCATAATTCAAGCCTTGAAGAAATGGAGACATTACATGTTTCCTAAGGAGTTTGTATTGTATACCGAATATCAAAACTTTGTAGTATTTGAACAGTTAGAGTAAGATGAATCTGAGACAAATGAGATGGGTAGAGTTCTTGCAGAGTTACACCTTTGTGTTAAAGCATAGAAGTGGATATTAAAACAACGTTGTTGATGCATTGAGTAGGAGGAATTTTCTAACGGAGATGAGAGTGAAAATATTAGGTTTTGAGCAGTTGAAGACCTTGTATGGTGATGACCTGGATTTTGCAGGACCTTGGAAACCATGTATAGAATTAGTTATGGTTGATAGAAGCAAATGGATGGACCATTTCATTCAAGATGAGATGTTGTTCAGAGGAGTTTAGTTGTGTATACCTAAGAGTTCTATGAGGGAGAATTTGATAAAGGAAAAGCATAGTGGAGGATTAGTTGGACACTTTGGTATTGACAAAACAGTAGCATTGGTGAGTGAGCATTACTTTTGGCCTCAAATTCATAAGGATGTCAAGAAATTTGTGCAGGGTTGTAGATTTTGTCAAGTTGCAAAAGGTAGTAGTTAGAATGTGGGATTATATAAGCCTTTGACTATTCCAGAGAGACCATGGGAAGACATAAGCATGGATTTCATATAGGGATTGCCTAAAACACAGAGGGAATGATTCTATATTTGTGGTGGTGGATAGATTCTTGAAGATGGCTCATTTCATACCTTTTAGAAAGACATTAGATGCAGTGCATGTAGTTGACTTATTTTTCAAGGAAGTAGTGAGTTTGCATGGATTGCCTAAGAGAATAATTTCAAACAAAGATACTCAGTTTGTTGGTTATTTTTGGAGGACACTTCAGAAGAAGATGAAGACAAATTTGAAATTTAGTTATACTTTTCACCCACAAACTGATAGAGAGACAGAGGTAGTAAACCGGAGTTTGGGAAGTTTGTTGATATGCCTGGTCAGAGAGAAGACCTGGTATTGGGATTTGATTCTTGCATAATCTGAATTTGTATACAATAATTCACTGAACATGAGTACTAGAAGAACACCTTTTGAGATTGTTACCAGAGTGCACCCTAGAGGTATATCAGAATTGAGGGATATCAGTAATGAAGACAGGAGGAGTGCAAAAGCAGAACAATTTGCAGATCGTATAAACACAATGCATAGTAAGGTTAAACAACATCTGGAGGACATGAACAACAAGTCTAAGGAGAAGGGAGATGAGAAGAGAAGACATAAGGAATTTGAATTTAGTGATGAGGTGATGGTATATCTGAGAAAAGAACTATTTTCAGTTGGAACCTACAACAAGTTGCATATGAGGAAGTCTGGACCTTGCAAGATCTTGAGGAAGTTCAGCTTCAGAAATACATATGAAGTGGAGCTACCAAATAGTTGGGGTATTTCACCTATATTCAACATTGTAGATCTACATCAGTATCATGAGTCAGAATTTAGTGAAGACAGTGTTGCAGACTTGGAGAAGCAGATGCCCCTGAAGGAACCATACCAAATTGAGGATATTTTGGACAGTAGGATTGGGCGTAACACTCGGAGCAACCAGTACAAAGAATATCTTGTGAAGTGGAAGGATAGACCAGTTGAAGATTCATCTTGGATTTCTCAGGCAGAGGTAGACCGCCTTGGTTTCCCTCTAACCCCAGCAATGTAAGGGACTCACTTATTCAACAACCTCAGATGTCTAATGCAGGAGCATTCCTGGTTCTTGGCAATCTTGCATCAACCAAAAAAAATATTTCTTTTCAGTTTGTTTCTTGTTTTGCAATTTCAACATTTCTTTATGCATTTTCTTGCATTTTCTCACTGGTTCTTGCAAAGCTAGATTTTACTTTTGGAAACGATTTTGGAATTGAGCATGTATGTAGCAGGCCAGTGAGCCAAATCTTGTAGCCCGCATGTTGTCGGTAGTGTGTAATCAATTTTCATGATATAATTCATTGAGTTCTGCATTGCCTCCTTCATCTTATCTTGTTTTTGTTGTGTTTTACTCCTGCTGAACGGTCTGGATAGATTGCATTGAGGTCCCTCCTAACTGTGACTGCACCATCATGGTAGCAACATGAGGGTTTGACCTAACACTTCATTAAAAGACACGCAAAGCTCTTATGAGCTTTTAGACATACAAAATTAATGGCTTGAAAAATACAAGATAAATGCATAATATACCAAATTGAAAATAAAAAATATCATGAAATTTCTACCTTAAAAGAGTTGACATAAAAGTTGTGGATTCACTAATTTATTTGAGGAAAAAATAATGATTTCCTGCACTAATAGATTAGTGTCCAATTCTAAACATGTTAACCTAGAAATCAAAGAGACGAGATTTAAATAGATGATTGAGATTTAAAATAATTGAGACAAATAAATGAAAATAATTGAGAAGGAATAAGGGGTTTATTTGGATTTAAATTAGAGTGATGTTGAATTTGATTCAATCAATCAATGGACATGTTGTTACAAAATACCAAAATGTGAGATGGTTTGCATAGATATTTTTTTCTTCTGTATTGAACAAAGTGAATCACAAAAGAGATAAGGTAGTCACATAGACTATCAAGATATTTAAAGTCTGCACATTTGACAATAAAACAAGAGTAGAAATCTTAGTTTTAAACTTGATTGGACCATATGACCCTGTCTATATGTTATGTGAGATTGACGCACAAATTGCAATGTATTCCTGCCTTCTATACACATTTATTGAAAAATAGACCTTGTTGAAAATTATAACTAAACTTACTATAAGACAAAAGACAAACCATAGACATATTTGATATCAACTAGACCACTACATCTTTAAAAATCTTTGATATCACAATCACCTTTAAAAAAAACTTTTAAAAATTGCCTAAAAGTGTCCCATACCTTTGGAGTGAGAACTCTTAATGAAGATTTGAAAAGTGACAATGTTTTACCAAATAGTCAAAGGCACCCAACTCTCCATAATAATCTGCACCAAAATTAACCAGCGGTAAAAAGACGTTTATAACGGAGTAGTAAAAGAAAAAGTTGTTCCATAATGAATTTTAACCAAGTAAAAAGAACTTACGGGGTAGGGAGAAAATGAAACCTGAAAAAGGCGGCGGTAAATATCCTAGTCCTGCCTAATATCTGTCCTTTTTTACACATAATAAATATCTGTTTCTCATTTTTTCTTTCATGTGTGCTCTTATCATCATTCCTTTCGCAGACATTTCATAGATAAGTCTCTCAAGTATTTTTCCTTTTTCTCACACATTTTTTTTTAAGTTATTAGTTGCAAGAATCCAAGATAGATATCTATTAGAATCATATTATATGCATCTAAATATTTAAATCATATAAATGAGTTTAGATTGATAATTGAAATAAAACAAATATGAAAAAACTAAAGGTGTGGATATTTAGTTTTGATTTTGATATAGATATTTTTGTTCAAGTATTAGAAAGATTTTATAAGGTGCTGAAATTTAACAATTCATCATTGACTCTGCACATTATTATGATCAATTTTCACTAGTGTAGAAGTGAACTTCATCACAACAAGTTGAAATAGGATGCATGGATTTGAACTTGCGGGTCAAAGATCTAATCTTAGATAATAGGAATCTATCGGCTTAATTTCTAGTATTTAGATTTGTGCGAGGGAAGACAATATTTATAGACACCTTTAGGGAATATGCTAGATTAAATACGGATTAAATTTTCTTTGGTCAAACCCCCAATGAGATGGATTTATAGCTCTATGTGAAATATTTGAAGCTAACAAGCATGTAATGACTCAAAAATTTGTCACAAGCAAGCAAATGTAAAATAGATTCTACTTTTACACTTTTTTTCGATAAATAAAAGAAGGGATTTTGAAAGGGCCTTGACCCTTGTACAAAAGTAAGAGAAGATAAGCATTAAGCACAACAAGACAGATGTGCAGTTCTTTTGTTATGGACAGACGTTATGATGTGGTATGATGGAGGTGATATAATGTGGTAATCTTTGGAAGATCCTTGTTCTTGAATTTTCATTTCTCATTGATCCCAGTATCAGTTATGTGTCTCGGTATTAGTTGTTTTGATCATATCAATAGTATCTCTTCAAGTTTCGTGTTGCGGTATCCTTGGTACGCATGGAGTCTATATTTTGGAGATATTATGCTTAATTTTGTTATAATGGGTCAGTATTCTTGGTTCCGGATGACCCTGCCACACTCCGGTAATCTTGACATATGCATTGGCAAATGAGGTATGTAAAGGGAAGTGTGTATATATCTTGCAAAGGTCGACACACTCTTTTGTATTAGTGCCCTTTGGTATATATATATATATATATATATATATATATATATATATATATATATATATATATATATATATATATATATATATATAGTAGCATGAGGCAATTGTATGGCATGAAGGGGTGTGTGAGAAAGAGATTGAGGAAGATCATGAGATATGAAAAAGAGAGTCAGCAGCGAAGGTAGTAGTGTGTGAAGTGTGAGTTGTGGATAGCGAAGACAGACAATATTGCATAGTGTAATAGTCCTTCATCGGATCTGTTAGCACATATTATTTCAAAATATTTTGTGCTATTTATTTGATTTTTTATATACATTTTCATCATAAGAGCATTTATTGTTGGATTATATGTGCAGGAGGCATGTTGCAGTATAAGAAAGATCTTGTTGTGACCTACTTTCAAAATTGGACAAGTAACGCTAGGGCATGCTAAGGGTTGGCACTGAATAGGGAGTACATGAGGAAGTTTCATCATGACAGTATTGGGATCCTTATAAAGACATTCTTTGGGCCTATGTGATAGACTTTGTCATTTATTAGCAAATGAAGTTTCCATGAAAGGTTGAAAGTGCAAATGATATATGAAGAGGAGCTTGATTAGCATAATTATCAAATCTGAGCTATAAGCGTAAGTTACCCCGACAAGACCGACTAGCACAAACAACGAAAGAGCCTATCGACGTGACCTAGATCAACCACTCCGAAGGAGGACCAAAAGGAGGTTCAAAAGGATGGTTTCATCGGCATAACATTCACTATCAGGGGTATGAGAAAATGTTGCACTGATAGTGGATGAGGTTATCGGTATAACTTACACCAATGAAAGAGAATGCGAAGTAGAGATCGACAATGTCATCGGGTCATCAAAAAATGTCATTTCATGCTACCCCAATACCTGATGGGCTGGGTGAAAAAGGTGGTGTCATTGGAAAGACTTGCTCCGATGAGGCAACACCAAAAAGTGGAAAATAGGACTCATCGGGATAACTTCAACCATTGGTGAAAAGTGTTTTAGGTTACGCCGATACCCGATGAAAAGGACAAGTCAGGCACAGAGAAGGAGACTTGATCGAGATGAGTTATATCGATCAAAGATGAAGTCGTCAAGATATCATTGCCTCATCGGGAGGAGACATTTTTTGTTACACCGATACCCAATGAGAAAGCAGAGGTAGGTGCAAAAGAGGAGATCTCATTGGGGAAATATATGCCAATAGACCGGAGGAATAAAAAGACTCATAAGTTTGAAGAAGATGGCATCGGGTCATCGGAGATACATAAAGTAAGATGTCTCGATCCCCGATAAGATGACCCGATGTAACAACAAGATGCGGAACACGAAGGAGGACTCATCGGGATATCTTAAACCATCAGAGTAGCGTCTTTGGAGTTATGTCGATACTCGATGGATAGAATGCCACAGAGGAATAGAAGGAGGGTACATCGGGATGACCTATGCCGATGAGATATAAAGGTAAAGACAAATCTTAGATAGAAGGTGGAGCCGTTGGGGAAGTTATAACCATCGGAATTATAATAAATGAACTACGTCGATACCTGATGGAGTGATCGGTAAGGCCTATGCCAATGAAAAGGACTGGTGGCACTGAGTGATTGAATTATCGGGAGGAGTTATGACAACTAGCCATTTCAAAATCTGATCTTAATGAATCCACCCGTCATTATTAAATACAGGCAACAGATAGGTCTATGCTTACATGAGGCGAATTACAACATCATTTCGATTGAGTAAATGCCCCTAAAGCATTAAATCTATATATAGAAGCTGGTATAAGGAATTGGCATAGCAAACTGAAGCAGACAAAGAGATTGGAGCGAAATTAAGCTACAAAATTTTGAATTTCAGTTAAGCTTGAGGTATTCAGAAATGGAGGGCTCTAGCTCAAAAGGCAAAAGAAAGGTCACCGAGGTTTCTAAGAGCGCCTCGAAGAAGTCTAAAGGTGGAGAGGGTGCACAAAGGCAGAAATTAAATCAAGACATGATTAATCAAATGATTTCACCAAGAGCCAAATCCCGGAGATCTAAGGCTAACATGCCTGTCCGTGACCAGTTAGAAGATGATTTCAAGGAAATTGGTGATGTTTGGACAAGGATTAGAGGTCACGAGTTGTTCTTGTATCATTATTAAAGGAGGAGTAAGCTGACCCCAATCTCAAACCCATGGATAACTGGATTGGGTAAACTTGTGGTTCCTAACGTCTTTGTGAGTGTCCAGTTGATGAAAACATTGGCTAGGGCTTACAATGCCACAAAAAGATGTATTCAATTGTCGAATGGTGAAGCATTTATCCACATTTCAGTGGCCACCATTCAGGAGGTTTTTGGTCTTGGTCTCGAATCTAACATGCCTCTGTCTTTTGAAAAACTAGAAGAAGAGTATACAAAGATGGACACTGTGTACAATGGGTGGAATTTGGCCATACATAAGGTTGTGAAAGGAAAGTTGATAGATGAAGACGGGCCCCCATTTGACATCAACATTTTCAGGCAATATTTGCAGTATACATATATGGCATGTAGATAAGTGGGAAGAGTTGAAGTTTCAGATGTAGCTTGGGTAGGACCTTTGGTACTTGCCGCTGACACACAGATGCATGAGTCGAGACATTTCGACTATGCTACTTATATTGTTGAGAAGATGCATGAGGGTTTCTTAAGCCTTCATAATAACCCCGATAAATCTTTTAAGTATTACTCTTTGTTAATGCATATTATTTTGTTTTATGGACGACACGGTGGGCTGTGGCCTGAGGAATTGAAGCTAAAAGTTCATAGCAAGGATGGACAGGAGAAGCCAGTGCAACTATGGGTGTCACTGTGGGATTCTTGATTTATGAGATCTCACTATATCAAATTTGAAGAATTCTATGTGCAACCATTATACAAAGCTTTCAGAGTTTCTTTTGAGGGGTCATTTTCAGAAGAAATCAAAAGATTTCTTAGACCCCATGAACATGGGGATATTGGGGTGAATCACAATTGGGGTGACTAGTATGTATGCTAGGACTTCACATATGTTAGAGTTTTTGGATTCTAAGGATCTCCTTATGTGCTAGCAAAGCCTACACATGACAAAATTGCCTACCTAGAGATTGTAAGGCAAATGAGTGTCTCAAATGCAATGCATTTTGGGGGTGCCCACAAGCAAGTTTTCTTGCACGAGACTTTACATTTTGATGATTTCACTATTGTATCTACAAAGGCATATGAAATCATTGAAAAGTGATTAATAGAAGATTATAACCTCTATGAGCACACAGGATGAAAGAATTATGACCCAGAGGGTTATATCCACCAGACCAGAAAAGGGCAAAATCTGGGCGATTATTTTCATGAGCACGTTGAAGCCTAGGATATCTTTAGGAACAAGGAATCTGAGGAGGCTATGTAAATCATTCAGGATCTGAACCAGAAACTGGAAGAAAAAAGACAAACTGCAAGAGATGGGAGAAGAAGAAGAAGTTGAAAGCGAGTCAGGTGAGAATGAGGTTGTTTCAAGATTCAGGAGGCTGAAAGGGAGGAGGAGCATGAAGCATAAGACATAACTATTGCATGGATGAATGCAGACATAGATGTTAGGTTAGAGGAGCATACCTCTTTTGTGTTTGATAATGAGTTCATCAAATCGAAGGAATTTATGTCCTTCATGTATCATTTCAAAGGAAAAAGGCTAAGAGAAGCAATGCTTGATATAACACCAAAAAATGAGGCAGAGATGCTTAGGAAACTAAAGGTTGATATCGATCCAGAACTAGAAGGCATGACTTCTCAAAGGGGAAGGCAGCTTCTTGTAGGGGCAGGAATTATCCTCTTTCCAGGCTGGGATCTTAGTACATGCTCTATTTTTGATAGCCTATTGCATTCAGAGAAGAAGGACTTCAAGTTAGACATTCAGGGCATGGATGACATCTTCATTGGATCAAGATATGATCTAGATGATGAGGCTATACATTTGTGGGTCCTTTATCCCCCAAATAACAGGTTGAAGATCATAGATGTGGACAAGGGTTTTGGACACATGATGAAGTTGAATGTTGGTGAAGTTGATCCATTGGTCACGATAGATATGAGAGTTGATATTTCAAAACTAAACAAAGCACAGATGAAGATGTTGGTGAAAGAAGCAGGAAAGTATAAAGCATTGTATAAGGAACTTTAGAGAAGTAGGGGCCAACCTATACCCCAGATAGCGGATGAATCCAAACTGAGAAAAAAGTGCGAAGAATTGCACAAGCAAAACAAAAAAATTGAAGGAAAGAATGCACTATAGCATAAGGACAGACACAACATGTGTCTTATTGTCTAAAAAATTTGAAAATCTGCAAAAGATACTGAAGGAATTTTGTACTGTCTACCAAAGAAACATGGATAACATAGTGTTGCACTAGAGGATCCTTGATAGGTTAAACATCCTACTACAGGATCAGACACTGAGCGACAAAAGGATCAATAAGTCCAAAAAACTAATTGACACCCATCAAGGATTCACAACAGAGTTGAATATTGAATATGAGGAATGTAAAGGGATTATAAATCATGGATTTCCAAGCATGGTAGATGATACAGGGGTTATGAATGATAACCACCAGGGGTTATGGATTTCCAAGCATGGTAGTGATAGTCTTGCATACCTGTGAGTTTTCTCAAACTATCTCCAAGGACCACAAATATTTGTCCATTAAATAACATGTAAATTGTCAGATAAGGCACTGGTTTGTTGTTCGTTTTCTGTGAATAGATTTAGGTGTGCACAAAGTCCTCACTAGAGAAAAATATTACTAGTTTCTATTAGCTTTGTTCTTTCATAATTACTCAAGGTTCCAATAGTATTCTACTATAAGCTTTGTTTGTTATCAATTATACTCAAGTTTTTTAGATTAAAATAAGTGAAAACCTTATCATAAAGCATAGTTGCAGGAAACAGTTTGCCATTCCTGTAAACAGCTAGATTCGATAATTTAAATTCACTATAAAGAAATCTCTTTATGCTTTGGAGATTGGGGTATACCCACCTAAGGTCTAGTGGAGCCTAAAGTGCAGAGCAATTTGGTCTTTAACCATTCCTATTCATTGGCCAAGGCTAATTGGATGAGTTAGGGATTTGGCAAGTCTCTTTGATTTCCAATATGTGGTTTTGGGAACCAACGCAATCTACTGCAGGACAGTTGTACAAAGATCTCTAACCGGATCTATTGTAAGAGTGTAAATTGTAATTTGAGCTTAATATTCAAACTACTCATATGCATTTGGAGATACAATCCTTTTCAGTTCAACCTTTTATGTTGCATTGAGAATTCTGGCAGTAAGTCGTTCCTTTGTATCTTTGCAGTGAGCAGTCTGGCAATGGGCCACTTTTGTAATCTAGCAATGAGCTACCCAATTTTTAAAACACCATATAGCTAGTTATAATCTCCTGAGAGTTAACACTCTCCATGATTTTTCTCATTTGGGCTTTCCACGTATAAAATCTGGTGTTTGTCTTGTGGTTGTGTTCTTTATGTTTATTCTTCATTTGTTGTTTTATATCTGTTAAGATTGTTTGATGAAGATTTATATCTCTATGGAAGATTAAGGTTTGAGAAAACTTTTTATCTGTGGGAATACTAATTCACCACCACCCCCACCCTCTTAGTATTTTGGTCCTTTCAACCTAATTAACACAAGCTACATTGCAATTTAGTTCCATCATATGTCAAAAAGTAGAAAATTTCACTCTAGCACTATGTGATGTAGTCATGGCTAGATGGTTTAATGAAGGGTTATCGATCTACGCAACCAATAAAAAAATACTTAGCCATTTTCCATTGAATGGTACAAAAATAATACTCTTTATTTATATGCAAACACAACATTATAATATGGTAAAAATGATATTTCGATATGCTAGGTCTCAATTTATTGACTACAAAATAGAAAAATAATATAATTCAAAATATATGACAATAAACTTGTTCTTCCCAATCTATAGATATAATATCTTCTCGCTTTTCTCATTGATCTCTATTTACTTTCCAAAGTGTTTATATATCAAATTTTAGTCATAAGAGTGATCTTAGTTAGTCACAAGGTAACACAAAACTTATTGCCTTTAAAACATGTGGTTAGCCATGTGTGTAGATAAATTGGATTTAACGATGAAGGATTGGTAATTCTTAATCTAGTTCTCACCAAAAGAATTATTGGGCTCATTGCTCCTTAATATGTTCACTTTACTACAACAAATTCCAAAACTCTATTGCAATCTAGTAAGAGTGAATTTATTTGTAAGCCTACCAAGTCCTATAATAGATTACACACTATAATATGCAAGTTAAATAACATTTTTCTAGAATTTATAGCATGACATTGATGAACTAATTTATAACTTATTCTATTAGTTACAAGGTGAGATTTGTAAGTAAGGTGAAATATATCAAGATATTTAGTGATTGTCTAGTATGAATGAAAAATCACAAAAAAATAAATAAGTTACAAAAGAAACAAAATTTTGTGACACAACATTAGTCTCACACCTTGGGATGTTCTTGCATTACTCTAAAGGGAATGAGTATAGGCAATAATAACAATATGTAGGAGGTAGGTATAGATGATGGTTGAGGAAGATTTGACTAAAAGTTTATAGGTATTTATGATGGATATATTTAATAGATTTATAAACGGAATCATGGTTTACCATATGATAAGACTATGTATCTACAATAGGAAACCTAGTTGATTGCACAAATATTTGAATTTGTCCACCAACTGATATTTCTTTACAATTTCAACATTCTCAATAAATGCCTAATAATCATACTATTAGTTCTCCTCATTTGAATACATATTGTTATGTACATAAGAGGTAGAAGGAAGAGGGGCCGTCATGTGATGCATGAGCATTCCTGCTTCTTGGCAAACTTGTATCAACCAAAAAAAACATTTCTTTTCAGTTTGTTTCCTATTTTGCAGTTTAAGCATTTCTTTCTACATTTTCTGGCATTTGCTCACTGGATCTTGCGGAGCTGTATTGTTCTTGTGGACATGATCATCTTCCCTTTCCCAAATCCATGGGACGTTTGGACATCTTACCAACAAGTTATCAATTTTGGATTCTGAGACATATTTTGGCTTAGAACACTAATAGTGAATCTTGAGGATCCTTTCCATAGCTTGTGGAGCTTCATCTCGTCAATTCCAACATTCCTTGACGTGTGGCCGACCTTCCTTTGTGTTTTCTGGAGGATTCTTTTTAATGGAGGCTAACCTTATGGTTTTACACGTTTGATCTTGTTCATTGACATTTGATCCTTCTTGGGCCGACTTGGATATCTCTTGATCATATAAATCAATGTAATTAAACATTATAATTAATGGCGAAGAAGATAGAAATAATATCTTGTGATCTAGAGGTCCGGAGTTGACCGATTCTTTAATTGAGCATGTATGTAGCAGGCTAGTGAGTCGAATCTTGTGGCCCGCATGTTGTCACTAGATTGTAATCAGTTTTCATGATATAATTCATTTAGTTCTACATTACCTCCATCATGTTATCTTGTTTCCATTGTGTTTTACTCCTACTGCACAGTCCGGGTAGATCTCATTAAGGTCCCTACTAACTGTGACTGCACCAAGTGGTATGAGAGAGAGATTTTGTTCCTGAGATTGCGTTATCCTGGAGATTTTTTTGTAGGGTGGTAGATTGTGGATCCATCCTGCAACTACAGAGGATGGACGTGAAGATGGTGCGAAGAGGAAATAGGAATGGTGGAGCATGTGGAAATGCAGGCCCTACTGTGATGGAAATGTTGAGAGGAATTGCAACCTGGTTAGAAACTATTAATAAAACCGAGAGAAGAGGTTGACATGTTCAAGAGTTGAGCGAAGATGAAGAAGAAGGAGTGCACCCATAGATCAAGAAGCAAACCCACTGGTGATCGATCCAAATGAAGAGAGGTTTTTGAGGGTTTTGAGTAGAATGAATACCAAACCACATTTTACCCCACTGAAATATGATGGCAAGTTGGATTCAGATGAATTGATAGATTGGATCTCAGAGATGGAGAAGTATTTTGATTTTCAGAATACCACGGAAAAGCAAAAAGTGAATATGCTTTTACTAGGTTGAAACGTTGTGCGTCTGTTTGCTGGAAATATTTCCAAGTTGCTAGACAAAGAAGAGCTAAAGAGAAGATCAAATCATGGGAGCGAGTGGTTACCAAATTTAAATCGAAGTTAATGCCAGCTGATTATAAAGTAAACTTGTTCTGAAAGTTACAGAATCTGAAGAAAAAGGAATCAAGAGTGAAGGAATATACCGAAGCATTCTACAATTTGAATATCAGATCCAAGCATATAGATGATGAAGTTGAACAAGTTGTGAGATATTTGAATGGGTTGTGGGTGTCTATACAAGATGATCTTAGTTTGATCAAGTTGTAGAGCATTGAAGAAGCCTACCAATATG
Source organism: Cryptomeria japonica (assembly GCF_030272615.1). Classification (NCBI taxonomy): domain Eukaryota; kingdom Viridiplantae; phylum Streptophyta; class Pinopsida; order Cupressales; family Cupressaceae; genus Cryptomeria; species Cryptomeria japonica. The sequence continues at coordinate 271,688,298 of NC_081413.1, forward strand.
CCTTGAAAGCAGAAGAGAAGTTCAACAAAATAAATCATGAGCAGAGACAGAGGTAGAGGCAGAAGGTTTTCTGGAGGAATATTTCAAGGAGGAAGAGGATATTCCAAAGGAAGAAGCACCTGTCTAGATCAGAAAAAATACAAGGAAGTAAGTAAGGTTGGTAGTTCATACCAAAAGGATGACAAAAAATTATGTCAGAGAAGAGAACCTAATGGCTACCCGAATGAGGGTTATGGAAAGGATGATAGAAGACAATAAAAAAGAGTGTTTAAAGGGACTTTCTTTAAGTGCAGAGGAGAAGGACATCGTGCATTCAAATGTAGGAAGACAAAAAATATGGGAAGAATGACATTAGTGGAAGAAGACCCTACTAGATCAACTAACAAACTAGAAGATGAAGAACTATTGATGATAAGGAGAGATTTGTGTCATACCAAAGAGGAGGAAGAAACTTTGCAGAGGATAAATTTGTTCAAAATAAGATGTAAGGTATCTGGTAAGTGTTGTAAAGACATTATTGATAGTGGTAGTTTGGATAATATTGTTTCAGAAGAAATGGTGAATAAGTTGAAGTTGGAAATATTGAAACGCCCTAAGCCTTATTAGATACCATGGATTCGGGATGATCATAAGTTGTTAGTAAATGAACAATGTTTGGTAAAATTAAAAATTGGGAATTATCATGATGAAGTTTTGTGTGATATTATGCCTATGGATATTTGTCATATTTTCTTGGGAAGACCTTGGCAGTTTGATAAACAGGCAATACATGATGGAGAAAGAACATATACACTTGCAAATGGGATAAAGCAAACCCTGTTACCCTTGGAGGAGCTCCTGAAGAGAGAAGTCTATATGAATGCTAAAATTTGTTTTCTCGATGGATGAAAGTTCCAGGATGGAATGAGACATGAGAATGTGTGTTTTGCCTTAGTCCCTAAGAAGACTGAGAATTTAGAGCATGAAGAAGAACATCCAGAGGAGATAAAGGAGTTGCTGACAGAATATAGAGACATCATTTTCGATAATGTACCTGATGGATTGCAACCTATGAGGAGTATCAATCATTGCATGGACCTTATTCCCGGAGCTAGTTTGCCTAACAAAGCAGCACACCGGATGACACTCGTAGAGAATGAATAATTTAACATGCAAGTTTAGGAGTTGTTAAGGAAAGGTTTGATCCAAGAGAGTCAGAATCCTTGTGCACTACTAGCCATGTTAGCACCCTAGAAGAATGGAGAATGGAGAATGTGTACCAATTCCAGAGCAATAAACAAGATCACACTGAAGTATCAGTTTCCTTTGCCTATAATGGATGACATAATGAATTTATTAAGTAAAGCCAAATACTACACAAAGATAGATTTGAAGAGTGGATATCATCAGATCAGAATCAGAGAAGAGGACGAGTGGAAGACAACATTTACGACAAATGAAGGATTGTATGAACGATTGGTGATGCCTTTTGGGTTGACTAATGCACCGAGTACTTTCATGAGATTGATGAACGAGGTATTGAACAGATTCTTGGATAAGTTCGTTATTGTATGTTTGGATGACATTCTAATTTTCAGTAAGACAAAGGAGGAACATATTTTGTGTTTTAGACAAGTTTTGTAGAGATTGAGGGAAGAAAAGTTGTTGATAAAAATTAACAAGTACAGTTTCATGAAGGAGGAACTAGTATATTTAAGATTTGTGATATCTGCGGATGGATTGAAGGTGGACCCGGACAAGGTAAGAGTAATTGTTGAATGGACTACACCAGAAAGAATTGTGGAGGTAAGATCATTTCATGGATTGGCTAGTTTCTATCGGAAGTTTATAAAGAATTTCAGTTCAGTTTGTGGCCCTATGGCTGAGACAATGAGAGGAGACATGAATGATTTCAAGTGGATAATCGGATCAAATAGGAGCTTTGAATTTTTGAAGCAGAAGGTGATTGAGCATCCTCTGTTAGCTTTACTAGATTTTAGCAAAGTATTTCAAGTAGATTGTGATGCAAGTGGGAATGCAATTGGAGCAGTATTAAGTCGGGAAGGGAGAGCAGTATCTTATTTCAATGAGAAGTTGAATGATGCAAGGAGGAGATATTTAGTGTATGATCATGAATTTTATGCCATAATTCAAGCCTTGCAGAAATAGAGACATTACCTGTTGCCTAAGGAGTTTGTATTGTATACTGATCATCAAACTTTGCAGTTTTTGAACAATCAGAGTAAGATGAATCAGAGACAAATTAGATGGGTAGATTTATTGCAGAGTTGCACCTTTTTGTTGAAGCATAGAAGTAGAAAGTCAAACAAAGTTGTTGATGCATTGAGTAGAAGGAGGGATTTGTTGATGGAGATGAGAGTGACAATATTAGGTTTTGAGGAGTTGAAGACCTTGTATGGTGATGACTTGCATTTTGCAGAACCTTGGAAACCATGTAGAGAACCGGTTATGGTTGATAGAAGCAAATGGTTGGCCTATTTCATTCAGGATGAGATGTTGTTCAGAGGAGTTTGGTTGTGTATACCTAAGAGTTCTATGAGGGAGAATTTGATAAAG